>NW_028292573.1:1781935-1810575 GCF_029948245.1 Actinia tenebrosa
AAACTGCTCACAACTGCACATGATTATGTAAACATAAACTGTATCTTAACACCATTAAACTTCAATTCTATTTCTCTCTAGTTTTTCAATCATTTGAAGAGAGTTAAGTCACCTACGATCTCATGGAACGACCCAAAGATAAAGGAGACTATGAGGCCATCCTGCCTTCCATCAGTTAATTGCACCCCAAAGCACTCAGGGGAGGACACACAATAGATTTTAATTCTATGGGAGTAAAAAATAGATCCCTTCAGAAGGGCATAATGTTATGCCCATTCAGACCACGTGCCATCTGAGATTAAGATGTTTTGCTTTGGGATGTATCAAATATTTATGTGTTTTCTAATGTGCACCCGTTAAATAAAGAAATAATACTCTAGGAAGAAAGCACGTGGTCTGGAAATGGGGAAAAAGTGGATTAGGTCATAGGGGATACAGCTCAACAAAGAATTTGTTCTTAAGGGAATACAGGTGGTCTGAAATGGGAAAACCCCATATGCTCAAGATATGAAAGGTTTCTATCTGTTGTTTTGTCCTTCAAATTAGCCGCATTGGGAATATTACTAGGGGTTTTCACAAAAACGACGTTTTTCAGTGGATATTCAATTGAGCCATTCACGGCACAGACATTGTACATGGAAACATTCTGACGATGACGTATAACAAAATCTTGTGTATCGCAAAAATAATATTCACCCTTATACTTATTTGACTAAAAATAGTTATTATTAGGTCTTAAACGAATGGGAAAATTTGTTCAAGTTTGGCGTTTTCTTGATAATCGCCACCCGGGGGGTTGGCTCAGTTGGTTGAGCATTAGGGCTTTCGTGAGGGGAGAGGGGAGATCGGCGTTACGAGTCCCAACTGGACCAACGCTCAGGGTCTTAGAATAACTGAGGGAAGGTGCTGCCATCGAATTGCAGCTACAAATGGTTAACCTTCACGTGCTCTCCACCTCGCAACGGAGGGACGTCAGGTAACCTTTCAAACGTTACTGATAAACGAAAAGATGTACTAAGGGAATGACATGTTCTGAAATGAGTAAACATTACAACCCCAAGTGATTCGATAGACTTCTGAACCACCTTGTATCTTATAGTAGTATATGCAGCACACCAGTCATTGGTCCTCGCAGGGGGATGACGTGCAGGGAAAACTGTCGTCCAAATACAGTTATTTCGAAAGACGTGGTGGTCGACCAACTCAAGCGTACGCGATTAGTTTCATGCCTCGTGTTTACAGCACGAACCTTCGTAGGCGAGCGTGAAGTTTCGAAAGAAACGTTTGTTTATGCTTTCATATTTCGAGATAGTGACTAAATCATAACTACTCCTTTTTCTTTCCCTAAACCCAAAGACCTGCATTTAATGGGTTATTGCTCGCCATTATTATCTTATTACTAGCAGAAGCAATGAATTCAGAACGTATAGTATTTTATTTCGGTTTATAGTCGTGCAGGCTTGAGCCGGTCGACGACAACGTTTTTTGAATCGACTGTATACTGATCAATTGTATGTAAAATTGATGTTTTCTAAATTATTAACCGTTTTTAAATCTTTGACTGTAGAAAGAACACATGAGAAGAATGAACCGACTCTTACAAGTGAGTTTCATTTCATGCCTAGTGTTATTGAATAGAATGGGGGTTCAATATCTTTGGAATTAAAATCTCCTCTCTATTTGGCGCTATATGGCAAAGAAAAAGTAAAAGAAAAAGTAACTCCAGCAACAGGAGTTGTTTGAAATGGGGGAAATTACGTTTGATTTCATAAAAATGAAAAAAAAAAAAAGAGACATTTTTTGCTGATTGTAATTTTTTTGATGACGTGAAGATTATGTAGATATTGCATGCGTTTTTACTAAGACTTGCTTTTATGTTTTTAGCAATCTGAATTTTTGAATACCACATGGCAGCGAATGAAATTGTCATCTGCCCAGATAGTCATTTACAAGGTATAATCTACACTCCGGGAATCATTGTGGGGTTCAAAAAACATAGAACAAGGAAGCTGACAGTAACCGAAATGTATGTTGGGAAATGATAATTGTCAAATAATCTAAAAATGCAAGTTTAAAAAGTGGCGCTCAGGCTAAAATTTGCACTAACTGATTTTATAATTATAGTTGAGTCTATTATACTCGAATACCTCAATTATTCGGACTTTCTAAAATCGGGGCGTTTCCATCCACTTTCCCATGTATTATTAAATTCAGTATTCAATAAGCATTGTACGTATTAAAATGGATGTATATGGTGTCGTGCAACCGGGCCCATAACTTGATTCTAATTGATAGATTTGAAAACGGTTGTCTTTGTTGTCTTGTTTCACAGCACACAAGCCTCGACGTCCGAAAGAACCTGTGAAGAGTCTACTCTAGGATCATTCCATCACCCACCATCACCAACATCAACCACACAAGGTAACAGATAAGACAGTAGAACCTGCTGATGATCCCGCCATCAAAAGTAAACCTTCAAGTCTTTAACTCGTTAGAGAAAGAAATAAGGAAAATGGAAAAATTGATTCTGAGAATGAGGAGAAAAAGGATGAAGAATTAAGCGAAGAAAGTAAAAAAACGAGTAAAAAGAGGAAACTAGCAAACGAAGTGAAGGGGGAAAAGGATAAAGCGAAAAAGAGAATACGAAAACCCTTCAACAAGTAGCACATTGACCTTCTAATAAGCCTGAAGCGAGATGACATTTTAACCCCCGTCTCTATACCATAATAGTTTTTAAATTCTTCATATAAATTTTTGATTCCTTAGAGAATACAGGAACAATAGTCATAATTAAAGAACAAAAGCAGTTTGAAAAGGATTATGGGTCTCGAGACGGGGGTAAAACGTCATCTCGCTTCAAGTTATCAATGTATGAATATGAAACAAGGCAACATCATTGATGTAAAATAAATAGAGTGCCGTGATTTTACTTCGCCCCGTGAAACAAGTTGTATTACTTATTAACTAACAATCAAAATAAAACAAAAAAGTGATGGGATTAGTCTCTTCTACTTTTGTATTATGCTTACTGTTCATTTATCAGTTGATATTTTCCTGTTTTGCAGATATTTAAATATTTTAGCACTGTATAAACCTATAACGTCGGGTTCAAAAAAAGGTTATATCATCAAAGCTAAGACCGAAGGGATCATGGGAAGACAAGCAATTATGCTAATGTCATGCGTATTGCAGTTTTCCCTTCCTGAGCAAATTTTATGCATCATGTCTTTGGCATGTTGTTAATCTAGGTCGTCGACCGACTTTGCTCTACCGTGCATTTTTTTTTTGTATGTCTATATGCAAATATAATACTCATTTCGGAGTACCCAAAATCCTTTTTGGTCTTAGCTTCGATGATATGACCTCGAACCCGACTACGTTTTTCAATTAGGCGTAGTGTAGTACAGTATAAATGTCTTTCTGAAAATATAATCGCGCCCCAATGCGCCCCACGTTATACCTCAGTTTTCTGGATTTCAAAACTGTGCTACTTGTAGTCTGATTTTCAACGAAGCCTCATTTAATAGAACTGTCATTGACTGCAATGACAAGCAGCCCTGAAGTAAAAAAAAAAAAGCAAATTAAACTTTGATATCGTTTTAAAAAAGCTACACTAAAAAGTGTATGCATTTTATTATGTAAACTATAGTTGTTTACAAAGATTTCTACAACTGAGAAATTTCGTATTTCAACACATGTAAAATACGATAATTTTCACATGTAAAATTATAACCAATCAGTTTTGCAGTATTCTGTGACGTCATTGCTCTCACAGGGCGCGGTGAAAATAAATCACAACGGTCGGCAGCTTTGTCTCGTATGTGGTTGCAAATATTGCTCACTGGATCGATAATTTTGTTTAAAATTATCGAAAATTAAGTTTTCAAAAAAACATGGCTGAAAGGTTTGTCACATTGATTTACAGGGACGTCATAGATTTTATCGAGGAGGAGGAAAATGCAAACAACAAAAAAGACAAAGAACGACCTGTCGCTTATTTCAGTTATTTCTCACAACTGGAGAAGGAGACTCGACCGTTTGAAGAGATTTCCCCTCAGAACTCGACTCGCATGTTTGTCCAGATTTTTGCTATCAGTCAGAAAGAAAAATGGTGAGGAATATGAACCAACAACCCTACGAGGGGAACAGTGTAGAGTTGAACTTGATTTGGGTTGTGTTTATTAGAGGGACCGTATTTATAAATTCGAATGTCGAATTGAACTTTGTATTTGGGATGTTGTTTTCTACAATAAAATTCAATTGTTTTGAAAAAAATACAGTGCTATGGGTTATATAATAAACAGAAACGCTTGGATGATATGGAAGTTATCTTCTCGTGTTCAAATTGATATCTCGCTCGTTCGCTGCGCTCACTTGTGGAGATATCAAATTGAACACTCGAAGATAACTTCCATATCTCCGCGCGACCATGTATTATTCTCTATATCGTTGGTCTTATAATTCTTTAAAAGCTAAAAATGATCTTGGTTTTCTACTTTACAAATTATGCACTTGGTGTTTTGGATTAAAGCAATAATTTTGAATGCTAGTTTTATAATTCAAGTACATTTTACTACAAAATATTCCGATATCCTATATACAAACAATTAGTAGTGAAAAAAGTATTATGAAAGGCTCAAAACATGGAGATTGAACTAGGAGATTTGATGTACTCTGGATCCTAACGTGTTGCATATTACTGGTATTGCACAATACACCAGTAATGCATTGCGATCGGAGTGCGAACACTCCTGGACTTAGAGACACTAGAGTCTATTAACTGTTTTCTGTCTATGGACCAAACAAACAAAGATACGAATGTCTATTGTGGGTATTTATGGCTACGTATGCACTGTTTAGTGTCTATTTGCGTGTAGTCTATTCTGTCTATTGGCCAAACAAAGACACGAGTATCTATTTATGGCTATATGTATACACTTATTTCAATGAAGTTAGTCACCAAAAACCTAGAAAGCTATGATCGCTGATAATCATGGGAAATATTTCATACCCAACAAGTAAATGCTTTTGACACAAACTGTTCACAGGATGTCCAGAGGAGGTGAGACTGTAACTAGTAGAAGATGTGCAAGTCCATCAACAGTTATCAAGCGGTTGAAACATGAAAAATGTATCTACCCATAATCCTTGCCGGTCTCAGCTTTGTAGCTTTTTTGGTGATTAACTTTATTGAAATAAGTGTATATACTGTGTAGTCTATATGTGTTTTTTTCGGTCATGGACAAAAAATCAAAGATGCGACTGTCTCTTGTGTCTATAATGTTTATATACATACACGGCCTAGTGGCTGTTCTCGATGGAAATGTCTATGACACGTGTCTATAAACATACCAAATAGAAACTCAAAATACACGTGTGTTTATTGTGTGTATTCTTCAATATCTCAGCTTAGAGAGTTAGAGACATTAGATTATGGAGGTGGGGCAATTGCGTAAATCCCCCCCAAAAATATCGGAAAAGGACTAGCTATACTTAGGAAAAACATATCGCGCAACCTCTCCTTTCTGAAAAATATCAAGCAAACACAAAAAAGTGCGTTGAAATTGTTTTTTAAACATAATACACAAAGAGAACTTTTTCATGATATACTATTCTTATAGCCGATCCCCCTCCAACTCCCCATGCCCCCAAACTAAGGGCCGCTACGCAGGCTACTATTTTTATGGACCACGTCTATAAATACATGTGAGTTGA
Organism: Actinia tenebrosa; assembly: GCF_029948245.1. NCBI lineage: Eukaryota > Metazoa > Cnidaria > Anthozoa > Actiniaria > Actiniidae > Actinia > Actinia tenebrosa. Next base: position 1,787,651 of record NW_028292573.1, read on the forward strand.
GTTTTGTAAAAATCAACATGTTAGTTGAGCGTGCTGCAAAAATCAATGTGAGTTGAGTTCGTGTAAACATGGTAGTTAAGTGTTGCAAAAAACAACATTTCTATTTTTCATTTATATGTATAAATTTTATGAAGTCGTTTTGAAAGCGAAACTATGTGAAAAGTGTATGTTCTGCGGAAAATAAAAATTATTTTTTTAAAAATCTGAACATTAATAGCATTTTCCAGAAAATGTGAGAGAAAAACTGTGGTATATAGAGCGCCTAACAGGCACTAAACGTCTCAGGGCCATTTAGATCGATTCGATTCGTTTCGCTCACTTTAGACTATTTTCGCTTACATTTAGATCGATCACGTGATCTAAATTAGAGCGGCTGGAGAGGTGGTTTATTTTAGATCAATTTTAACTAACCCGATCTAGCTGCTAATGTGAACGATATCGATTCATATTACGTGGATCTATTTTCAGTACTTCTACTGAACGGTAGCTTTTCGCCCGGCAAAGCGGACGCTTGCTCGCGTTGTCTGCATGCTAGCCGAAATCGGTTTTGCCAGCCTGTACAAAAATTGCATTGTTTTTACCATTACAAAAATGGCTAAAAGAAGACAAACTTGGAGTTTTGAGGGAAACAAACTTGTTTCTTTATGTTTGTAGTGAATCTAAAATTAAAGCAATGATAGAAGATTGCCCTATTGAAATTGAAATATTGAGGCATTTGTAAAGGACTTTGCTAGCGCGAAATATCAGAATGTCCTCGTTAACATCTATTGTATGTATAGACAAAATAGACACTATTAGACCCCAGACAGTCAATAGAAATGTATTGTGTAATACATAATAGACACATGCTGTAGAAACATGATTTTGAATTTTTTACTTTTTGATTCATTAAAAAGGACCATACTTCCAGACATCGAGTGCTGAACCGTCGTATGGCAGCGCGAAGCATTTACGGCTACGCCAGAGATTTCGGCCCCGGACACCGCTATATCCAGTGACTAATCAGGAAGCTCGGCCGAAGCCTAAGGGAGAGGTTAGTCGGCCCCGAGACCGTAGATGACTAACCACTTGCTATGACCAGCAAACTCAAAAATGTTGATGGTGACGCTGATGGCTTTGAACAAATATTCACTCTTTTCCATGTGGGATGCGTCAAGAAAACTAAAAAGAAAGTGCATCATAGTAAAATAGACTTTTTATGCATATTGTATGTATTCTGCACTATTGTACCTCGCTAGTATAGCATCAGCATACAGTATACAGTATACTCTACTGAATAATGTAGAAACGTAGCGAAACGTTGAGTGACAAGAAAGTTTTGTCTTTAAAAAGCAATTTTGAATATGTTGGAAAATTCACGGAAGAATAGCACTTTGAGCATAAAAGCAACTAGCAAAAAACTTCCAATGCATTATAAGACCCCGTCCACACTAATGTGTTTTCGTTTGAAAACGCAGACATTTCGATGCGTTTTCCACACTAAAACGATCGAAAACGATGAGCATAAACGCTCGAAAACGATGAGCGGTAATTAAAACACGCATTATCCATTGATTATCCCAACGAGATAATGTAGGCATATCATACGTATCCCTGCGTTATCCCAGGTAGGATAACTCGGTAAAACCTGCATTATTTCTTGATTACGAGATAAATAAGGTAAGTTATACGTTATCCCTGGGTTTATCCCAGTTGGGGTAATTCTGTAATATTGTGGAACCAAACTAATTCAGAGCGAATTTTGGACAATTTTGTTCTCGCTCGCTTCGCAAAACAAATGCGTCAATTTAACTGTATTTTTCATATAATGTACTTTAATTATCCTAGATTCTAACAGTGTATTTTATTTTAAGATTATTTAAATGTTTAGCCTATTACGGCCGAAAATCAAACAGTGCTATTTTTAGTTTTTGGCTTTTTTTCTCCTCATCCCCAGGTACGATTTTTCTGAAATTTTCAGAATCTTATACCTAGTACTATTGCAGCTGTGTATAAATTTGGATGGAAAGTCTTGGGCAGAAAAAAAGTTATGACGCCGCTTGCAAATTCGATCCAAAATTTGAAGCATATAAGACATCGCGCTTTAGAAACATTCCCATTGAATGGATTGCCTTGAAGTTTTCACATACCTATTTCCAAGTATTGCGGATGAGCCTTACGAAAAATCAGCATCAAATCTTAAAAACTCATCGAATAAATGATTTTTTACTAATTGTCGTTGTAAACCTCAAATATTAGAGTTTTGCTAAAAATCACATTTTCGCCTTTTTCTTCAAAACGGCTCCAAGTTTTTTCTTTAAACTTCCTACATCAATAGACCAGAGCTTTATCTAGATGTTAGTGAAATTTCTACAGCTAGATGTGGATAGGACGAGCTGTAGAAATTTCTTTTTTTTAGCAAAACTCTGGGAATGTTTCTAAAGCGCGATGTTTCATATGCTTCAAATTTTGGATCGAATTTTCAAGCAGCGTCATAACTTTTTTTCTTCCCAAGACTTTCCATCCAAATTTATACACAGGCTGCAATAGTACTAGATGATAAGATTCTGAAAATTTCAGAAAAATCGTACTTGGGGATGAGGAGAAAAAAGCCAAAAACTAAAAGTAGCACTGTTTGATTTTCGGCCGTAATAGTCTAAACATTTAAAAAATCTTAAAATAAAATACACTGTTAGAATCTAGGATAATCCAAGCACATTATAAATATGAAAAATACAGTTAAATTGACGCATTTGTTTTGCGAAGCGAGCGAGAACAAAATTATCCAAAATTCGCTCTGATTAAGTTTGGGTCAACCTTAAAGCGGAGCTCCAAATAGGCAAAGGGAACTCAATTTAGATTAAACTGAAAGGTGATAGTCAAAATCGTGCAATAAAATCTCCGAATATGTTTTAAATCCTTTTTGTATTTCATCCAGCATTAAAATAATTTACCTTTAAAGATATTGAATTTTTTGAAAGAAAGTCTTCATTAGGAAAGTTGGTTAAAAGAGAAAGTCTATACGATAGTTGGTTAACTGACAACCTAATTCACTTGAAGATTTATAATCTAAATAAAGGGCGAATATTTGTCGTAGTATACATAGAGGATATCATAACATGGGCGCGCGAAGATACGAATTTTATCTTCGAGTGTTCAATTCATATCTCACTGAATTGAACACGAGAAGATAAAATTCGTATATCCAAGCGGCCATGTAATGTTCTGTTTATTACATAGATATCGATGAAACTTAAATAAAACAAAAGCTCAAAAATTCTTTATTTATTTAACAAATAGATCAGGCTTAGCTATGCTCTATGTTCGAGTGATTTCTATAAAGTTTTGAGTGTTCTACAGCTCCAGTCGTGTTTTATCAGAGAACAGAACATAGCTAAGCCTGATCTATTCGCTTTATATGATAAATTTTTACGAAAAAATAGCGTAAAATTTCAAAAAAAAAGATTTGTTTACAAAAAGAGCGCGCGTCTGTCGTCAAACTTACGCAAACAAACTTGATCTATGCGAGGATTGGCTAAAAAACGCGACCTATGGCTATTTGATTGGTCCAATTTTGACAGGTAATGACAGATCTGTACAGACTGGCATACAACTGGTTTATCGCATTTGTTCAACAAGAAAGGAGAATTGCTTGTAAATTTTAGCAAACATGAAAGCCAAAGAAAACAAGCATTTAACTGCTAGAAGAAATGAAAATTCAAATACTGAAGAGTTTGAAAAATGTTTTCAAAGTTCAGATCGTTAAATGGACATTTAACCTGTACAAACACTCAAGAAAACCAGCTTATGAACACTTTGAATGCCAAGGAGCTGAGAGACGAGGAGCCGATTTTGATCTTCAAAATTGGAAGAAAGCTAGCAGTGCAGTACTTGGAAAACTTGTTTTTTTAGTTGACCCTGAACTATAGTAGTGTAGGTAGTATTTTGTACTCGTAGTCTCGGGCTATTGGAAAACAAATTACCGGGTAAAAAAATTACCGTAAATTAGCGTTAAATTGACGATGGTAGTTGTAAAGTAAGCTTAAGCATAACAAGCCGCAAGGCCGTTTTTTTGGTGAATATTTGTGCCAGCATGTTCCCAGTATCACTATGGTTACTACCACAAATTCTAGTATCGTGTCAATTGGATTAACACTTCGATACAAAGCAGCGTAATATGATCAAATAGCAGTGCTGTTATTCTCTTTACCTCTTCGCATTTTGTTCTAACTATGAAATGTTTTATAACTACGATTAGAGATTAGAAATTTAAAATGTGGCCTCTCACAGAATTACGGGCGAGCCACCTGAGCAATTCCGTTGCTTTCGGGCGAGCCGCCTGAGAAAGCAAAGAGAGAGGGTTCCATTTTCTAACTACTATAAAAAAAATTAAAACTAGACTACGATCGAATATAAATTTAAAATGTAGCCTCTCACAGAATTACGGGCGAGCCACCTGAGCAATTCTGTTGCTTTCGGGCGAGCCGCCTGAGAAAGCAAGGAGAGAGGGTTCCATTTTCTAGCTATATATTAAAAATTTATTACAGAAATATAACATTAATTTGCGCGGGAACATATGCAGCAACAATGCAGCATTTATTGTCAAATTTAAAGAACATCTTATCATAAAAGCTAAGGCTATATATTCAAAATTGGCATGCACGAGTGTGAAGGATCTTCTATAGCTATAATTTTGACGTATTCGACAGAAAGAGCATCTCTAAATAGGACATAACATCGAATTTTTTGCCAGACTTCAGTTTTCGCGCCAATTTATATTATTAGACGTTTGGCCTAGAATACGATCATATATCATCAACTATACTCTAAATTCCTGGATCAATACCATCAAACACTAAGTAAAGGTTCTTCTTGAAACATTGCTGTACCATAATCTACTCTGGAATTTTCTGCTAGATCGAAAATGTGAGCTTTGAGCCGAGAATCATGTTGTACATTACCAAACGCTGACCATTCGACGGCATATTTCGAACAACATAGATCAATTTCATGATCAGAATAGCATCGTGTAGATTCCATTAGCTGTCCAGTATATTTAGTAACGATCTACAGCGATCGAATTCATTAAAATCGGCTGTTAACCATGGAGGTACCGGCATAGGATAGCAGAGCAACATAATCATTCTAATACAATCTTAAAGTAAACACTGCTTCGGTCTAAGGTGGATACCCTGCTGTGGCACAAACGCCTCGCCCACCACAAGTATCGCCAAAAAAACGGGCTTGCGGCTTGTTATGTTCTTACGATAGATTTGTTCATTCTTGTTAGACTATGAAAAAAATTTCAAATTATTTTTTGACTTCTCTAACACCATCACGGTCAAGCAAAAAGCTTCTAGTTTAGCGAAATAAGGTCATTGTAATAGTCGCAGCACAAGCGAAAAAAAGCTTTACTCGTCGAAATGTAGTACCAATCAAATGTGCTTCAAAACGACATATTTTCCTTTTTTAGAGGAAAGACATAATTCTTGATGAAAATAAATGAATATTTTAAATTTAAAATGTGAAAATGCTTGAAATTGAAAAGCCGAATTCCTGTTTTGTATTTTCTATGTTTAATTTTGTATAGAAAACATGGTTTTGACGTCATATCTATGTTTCTATACTCTGATAAAACAGCTTTTCAGCCAATCAGAGCGCGCGTTCGTGAAAATCTATTATATAAAATATAATAGAATCCTTTGCTTTCTATTGTTTAATTATCACTATTTAGTGCTGAAAATTAGTATTTGTTTCACGGATTTAGTATGAGCATTCTACTATGTCAACAGCGATATCTTCACGTGTGAAAGATAAGGTATCTTCCACTGGTGAAAGATATCAAGTTTTCGACACTAGAGAAAACCTGGTATTTCATCGATATCTATATAATAAACCTATTTATTATATAATTACCAATGAAATATCTATTTTTCTCTATTTCGAAAAATTGATATCTTCACACATGAAAATAACATGTTATTTTCACGTGTGAAAATAACACCATTGCGATGGCTATTCAAAAATACACGGAAAGAATTGCCTGAAAAAGCCAAAACATACTTCATTGATAATTATATAATAAACAGAATATTACATGGGCGCTTGGAGATACGCAATTTATCTTCTCGTGTTGAAAATCTCTCACTCGTTCGCTGCGCTCACTTGTGAGAGATCTTTTCAACACTCGAAGATAAATTTCGTATCTCCGCGCGCCCATGTAATATCCTCTATATATCAAAAAACGTTGTCATCGCCAAAGGCGAAAGGCAATACTAGGCGATTGGCGAAAAGCGATAGGAGATAGGTCATTCAAGATACAAGAATAGCGCTAGCTGATATCATTTGTGTTTCTGCTTCTTATTCTCGTCAAGAACCTGGACCTTAGTGCTGAGACTGATTCAAAAAGTTGTATTGAAATTGAAATTTATAGTCGACAAAACCATTTCCATGTCGGAAACACCTATCGCCCATCGCCTTTGGCGATGACAACGTTTTTTGAAATAGGTGTATAATACTTTTTTATATTTCGACCATTTGTGTCTATTCTGTCTATTGAGCAAACAAACAAAGACACCAGTGTCTCGTGTGTCTATTTATGGCTATGTATACACTATTTGGTGTCTATTTGTGTCTATTCTGTCTATGGACCAAACAAACAAACAAAGACACGAGTATCTCGTGTGTCTGTTTATGGCTATGTATACACTATTTAGTGTCCATTTGTGTCTATTCTGTCTATGGACCAAACAAACAAGGATACGAGTGTCTATAATATCTATTTATGGCTAGGTGTAAACTGTTTAGTGTCTATTTGCGTGTAGGGTGCAAATAATATAACCGCGAAACTTTAGTAATGCTAAATAGCACAATTTCATTCAAATTCCCTTGTTTTCTATTGTTTAATTAGCACTCTTTTGTACTATTTAGTAATTAGTGTTTCACCGATTAATTGTTTACACTCTATTCTGTCATGGGTCAAACAAAGATACGAAGTGTATATTTATGGCTATGTATATGTCGGTTGTATAGTGTCTATTTGTGTTTTTTCGGTTTATGGTGACAAAAAAAAAAAAAAAAAAAAAAACAAAGATGCGACTGTCTCATGTGTCAGTTATGTTCATAATATACGTGTGTTTATATTGTGTGTATTCTTCAATATATTAGCTTAGAGAGTTAGAGACATTACATTATGGAGGAGAGGTGGGGGAATTGCGTAAATCCCCCCAAAAAAATATCGGAAAAGGACTAGCTTCACTTACGAAAAATATATCGCGCAACCTCTCCTTTCAGATAAATATCGAGCAAACACAAAAAAAGAACGTTTGAAATTGTTTTTTAAACATAATACACAAAGAGAACTTTATTTTGTATCTATTTATAGCTATGTATACACAGTCTAGTCTCTATTCTGTGTATGGACCAAACAAACAAAGATATGAGTGTGTATTGTGTCTATACATATGGCTATGTATATACAGTCTAGTGTCTATTTGTGTTTTTTCACAATTTAATACGTGTGTGTAAAAACTGAGCTTTTCAGGAAAAGAAAAAAACGTCCGGCCTACGTGTCAAAACTGGCTAATTTATTACAAGCTAGTGAAAGCTTTGCGGCTTACGATTGGATGAGAACCAACAATGTGGCAGTTGATTGACAGACATATCACAGACGCGTTGATTAACCAAATGCCATAAATAAGAACGTTTCAGCCTAAACGAATGGTGTTGTAAAAATGGCCGACCTACAGATCGTTTTTCGCAATGGCCAGAAACACTCGACGAAATAATGGATTTGGTCATCATATGTCCGCTTGGCAAATGTTGGGCAAATATGGTGCTCTATATTTGCCCATACATTTGCCTATGCAGGCAAAGGTCGGGGTAAATTTCTAATAAATTTGCCATTGCTTTGCCATACATCTGAACACATGGGTAAATATGTTATATATTTGCCCTTAGTTTAGACGCATTTACCCAGTGGGGATATATGATAACCGTTTTTGCCCTATATTTGCCCTATTGTCAAATGAAGGGCACATATGAAATCAACTTTGCACTAGGCTTTGCCCCATATTTACCTGGGGAGCAAATACAATACCCCAAACTGAGTATATCCGATGTGAGGTTTCCGTTTCAATTTATTGCAATCAAAACTTTTCAAAACAAATCAATAATTTTTCAACTGAATTATGATGGATGTTGGCTTGTTTTTACGACTTACGAGGGGGGAGTGCATGCAGGTCCATCTCAGTCATATGTGTCAATTTTTTCTCCTAACGCATGACATCAATGTTGCGACCACATTAATTCAATCATTGTTTTGCTTTGATGTCATGAAAGTGAGGTTATATGCGTTGATACACACAGGAAAAAACGCGGACGATGTATTTTTAATATGCGTAAGTCGTACATGCGTTTTTTCCAGTGACAATAAGAAAACTCATTAACCCATTAACCTCAGCTGCATTTCAAACCGCTAACATCTGTAATATTATTTGAAGCATCAATTTTGTTTAGTCTAAACATATGAATTCATCTTTTTTATTGGCAATATATGCAATTTCATTCATAATTATTTTAATTCATCTAATTTTAAACTCATCAAAGAATTCATTCAATTTTCATTTTGACTATCTAGTTACTGATGCACAGTTCAAACAGTTTATTTTTGATAGCTTTGAATATTTTTCCTGGATGATACTTTACTGTCATCTCCATCATCCGTACAATTTACGTTGTAAAGGACAAACAATTAATACTCTTTCTTTGTCAATAACATCGTAAGCAGCAACAAACTGGCTGTGTATCCTTTGTATGGGAATGAATGTAGAGGGCCCTTCCATTTCAAACAAGTTTCTGCACCAAATTTCATGTGGTCTGCCAATCCTGTGTCTTTCTGGATGTCGCTGATACCATCGAACCTTTGCCATACACAATGATTCCTGCTTGCCATCAATTATAATGGTTTGTTTAAGAAAGAAATCGACAACACCGGGGCGCAAGTCAAATGAATCGGTCTCAATACTGCCACTATATTGGCCACACCAACTTGCAAGAATGAAGGAAGAACGTTCCAGTCTAGAGTCAGAGGACCCTAGCTTTGTCCCCGAATATCCAATGGTACTAATTCTCTCAAACGTATCGGTAACACATTCAATGACCGAGTGTTGAGGTAAAATTGTTTCATAAGCTTTAAAGAGATATTCTGTATAGTCATCATCAAGAACATCAATGGATCGAGGTGAAAAACATGAGTATGCATTCATATTGCTCCACTCTAAGCAACGTAGTACTTGGCCAACTGAAAGATTAAGTGTTGATGGTATTGATGGGATGCTTTCGCCAAGTGTTCCTACTTGTTGTGCCTCCTGAAGAAGTTGAAATACTGGTTGGAAAGTTTCTCGAAATCTCTCTGGTAAAGGGATATCTCTTAGTTCATGCTTTTGGAGAAATTTTCTCATGATTTGTATTTCAACAGATCTATTGTTAGTTCGAAACGCTCCTAAAATCCCATTGAAACGTTCGAAGCTGAAAAGCCAAAATGAATATACAGGCCCGTAATCTAAAATACATTGTTTGAGGTGCAGGTGTAGATGCATGTTTGGCGTAACACGTTCCTTTCCATATCGTTTTTCAAACGATTTACAAAATTCCACTAGGTAATCATGTCCTTCTTGTAGCTCTTCAGTTGTAATAAGTGGAGAGCAAAGGTGAAAGCAGGACAATACGAATAACCTCCACAGCTCCAAATCATCTGTTGGAACGATATTCCAAATGCAGAATACAGAATACAAGAGAGTCCATGTTTTCCACTGATCAGCAGTAAATCCTCCAAACGATGTTGATATCTTTTTCGGGAGACGCCCAATAAATGATGGTGCTTTGACGTCATCTACCTTTTCCTGGATTTTATTCAAATTTTCTTTAGAAATAATTGGCGTTTCAGCATTTAGCCATACATTTTTCATTAAATGTTTTGCTGTCCCTAAAAACAAATTGTGCATAGGATCAACAACATGGTAACGAGTACAATCGAAGTAAGGCAACTGTAAGAGTTCAGAATATCTTGTTCCAGTGGAAGTTTCAATTTGGTTTCGTTCATCAGCGGTTGTTGCATTGAGTATTTTCTGAGCCTCTCTTCGGTGCTCTTCATTTGTCCTTGGTGTATCGTCATCTTCGAAACCTGAAAAATCCATGCTACTAAAATCTCCGGGGAAAAATCTTGTGCACTTTGAGCACCCTCGGTGAGCAGTACATCCTAAGAAACCGCAAACTTTTCTTAGTGCAGGAATGTCACAAGCAATACAAAGGAGGGCAGCTCGAAAACATCTTGCTGTTCTACTCCCATGAGGCCGAACTTGGATGCCTTCGTGCCACAATAAGTTCAATTCGGCTACAAGTGGTTGTAAGTACGTATTGATATTCAATTTGGGCTCGTGTGGACCAGGTATTACCCCAACTATTATTACGTTTTCCTCTTTGTACCTTTCTTTTCTCGGAAGATTTAGGAGGACCATATATATGACTCCAACGCTATAGACACTGTGCTTAAAAGGCTGAAACCAGTCAACATTCAGCATAAAAGCATAATTATTAGGCTGGGCAAGGAAAGGAGTGCCGTTAAAATATTGCCAATCTTTCCACACTTGGCCATCGTAAATATCAACTAAAATATCGTCCGGTACATTCCGATTTCTCCAAATCTCACATTTTTGTACAAAGTCTGGTCGCTTAATAAAGTGAGTTAGAGTGTCTCTGATGCTTTTATAACAATAAACTTTATGTGGGTACAATTTCGTCTGTCCATTTTTCAAACGAATTTCCTTAAGCAATTCCGCTCCACAAGGTGTGCGGCGAAACAATTGACGGTGATTCGGAAAAGCAATGTGAGAACATGGTTTAGCAATGACACGCCCGAATCTTGTTGTTATGCAGTCTTGAAAACGGTATAGGGTGTCGCATTTCGGACAAACAACATACTTTGAATGCTTATCTTTAAAAGAAAGATAATTTTTCAAGAGTTTGAAGGAGCTCGGGAAAACCAATACTGCGGTTGGGAAAATGATTGGCGAAAGCTCACACAAAACCTGAAAAATCGCTTTAAAAAAGGCGAGGAGAATATCAATGCCTCGGTCTGGTACAGAAAAGTATGCAGACCAAAAGCACACAAACAAGGCAATCCAGTTAATAAGGGTCACTCGGGAACTTGCTTCGACGGCAACGCTTATTTCTGCACTAGATTGTTCAAAATCTCTTTCTACGTCTTCGATATCAATATCCCAAGTTTCAACCAATCTCCTTCCTTCATTTCCTCTTATCTCTTCATGGTCAGATTCACTGTCCAACTTGTCATCCCAAAACCGCTTGATCTTCTTCCTCAAAGTTATTTATTCCGTCTCCTTTAAACATAAGCAAATACGATGTATTTTATTCATTCGGCATTGTATAACTGCAACATAGTATAAGATAAAGTCTGAAACCATTATAATACTAGGAAAAAAAAAATGTCAGTAAAAAAAAACCTCATGGGCTAAGGGACCGGTCATTATTTAAGTTGGGGGGGGGGGGGGGGGGGGGGGAGAAAAAATTGGGGGGGGGGGGGGCCTGAAATTTTTGCTAGTGAAAGTCTTGAAATTTAAAAATGACTTTTAGGGAAAATTTTTAAATTTTTTACTACAATCCGTGGGGGGTTTTCGATAAATTTGGATGCCTTCAAAGGGGGGGCCTTGAAATTTTTTTGCGTCACTGACAATTTCTCCTCCACCCCCCCCCCCCCCCCTACCTCCAACTTAAATAATGACCGGTCCCTAAATGTATAATTTTGACCCAAATTTTGCTCTGAAAATAAATGATTTCCATTGAAAATAAAATATAAATTTCTAAGTCAGCAAAACAACAATTTATAATTCGTGAAAGAAAAATGATAAATCGAAAATAAAAAACCCAAGAGACATATTAAATAAATTACTTATAATTGTATTTCTCTAACTTGACAAACATGTTTTGCCGGATACCATGCTATCTCAGGATGACCACAGTCATGAATTGATTTGGAGACAAAAATGTACAGCAATATCCATTTGAACACAGTAAATTCTTTTTGGCGTTTTAAATGAGTTATCTCTAGCTATGATTTTATAAACTCTTTGAATGAACCTTTCTGAATGAACACTGAGGTTTTAATGGCAACCATAAGCCGATTACTTAATAATGCACCTTTCTTAAAAGTAACGGTGAAAACGAGGCTAAGATAGAAATAGAAAAGAATCATTCGTACCTCTAACTTAATCTCGCTTCAATAACACTAATGCTTGGTAGTAAATCCAATAGGGGAGCTAGATCATGTGCAAATCAGCCGCTTGTTAAAGATTCAGTCTTTTATCTATGCAGTTTGACTTTAACATTTAAAGATTATATAATCTAATCATCAAATAAACGTATAACATCAATACCTTTTTGTGAAGTAGCTGGTAAGAATTCGTCACTTGATGGTTGGTTTGTATTTGGCACATCAGAGGAGTCTTGATCAGTTTGGTCCAAAACGTTTATCTCGCTGTAGTCATTAGAAGAAGTGTCGTTCTGGCCGTCAATCTCGTGAGTGAAAATACTATCATTTGAGTCTTCGTCGTCATTCCGCTGTAATTGCCATTGATTTGTTAAAGGATCATAAAATTCTTCTTTGTGACGGCAAAATACTCTGTAATGTAAATCTTCGTTACAATGAAAGCAATGATAACGCTTTGACATCGCAGAAGACATTTTGTTTTCCAGAACTATATAATTAAAAAGACGGTGTGTATCATTGGGATAATTACTCAAAATCCAAGCATTTTGAATGGCTAACAGCCATATTCCAGCGTAATAAAGTTCCACGTCCATCAACCACATGCCACTGGACAAAAGCACGCCGGATCTTTATTACCGCGCCCTTTTCCTTAGAGCTGTCACTGTTGGCGGCAGATAATGGTACGATGGTTTTAGAGCTAGAAGCTAATCAAGTTTATTGCAATGATATTTCGTGAATCTAGGCTTTAGAAAAAATTTCATAACTTTATAAAATGGAGCAAATAGCTTTAAGATAATAGACATATTACTTAACATGAATCCTGGATACAACTTCAGCATTTTTATAAGACAGTTATTCCTTTTTTTATTATTAGACTTCATTATATGAACGTATATGTCATCACAAGTCACGTGATACGCCGTGATAGATAGGGGGTAGATTTGTTCGGTGGATGTGCTTATTCGTTCATTCGCCTTTTGGTCACAAACAGGTAACAAACTCTGTCGGTCATCTAGTTTCCCGCACATTCTATATCTTTGCTTATAAATTGCGTTCATTCGTCGCGATCAAAAAATGGGAAGAACATCTACACCTTTACCAGGACGCCCAATGCCAATCCATTCTGTTACTGCAACTACCAGTACAAGCAGTACGAGTAGACATACTGAAAATGGCGCCAATTCTCAAAGGCTTAATATACTTATTCCCTCTGTCCCTGGTGGTAACGAGGATGTGCTAAGAGAACACAGAAATCGCCTATTGCAAGCAACAAGCGAGAATGAGAACGTTGACCCCGACAGCGAAAAAGAAGAAATTTCTTCAAATTTCGAAACGATTGTAAAACAGTTTAAAGAACTGCAAGAACAAAACCGCCAAATACTAGCCGCCTTAAAAGAAAGCCAGCAGAACAAGGACAACAGCAAGACCAAGATTACTGTCTCAAAGGCTGTTGCAGTAAGTAAAGTGGCAATATTTAAAAAAGCAAGCTATTTTTATTGATAATTTTACTGGGAATTCTTGGCGCGAAGAGTAGTTGGTATAATTATGCAGCGGTATAATTTATGCAATGCTAAAATTGGCGGGAAACCCGCCATGGCAGTGGTTAATGCTACCAAACTTTACTATTGATTTCCAATAACAAGACACTGAATGATAATGATAATTTCCTTTTTTGTAAAGGAATTGATTTGATTTCGATTTTTTCCCCAATATTATACAATCACAGCCATAAAAATAATGAAAACATTATTACTATGTCTAAGAATAACTTAAGGTACATCTTATGATTTTAATGAATTATATTATGTTATTACAGTCTGAAGTACGCTTGGTAGCAAAGAAATTACGGGACAGGGAAGAAAACCCTCTTATATGGGATTTTACTAAAGCGTAAGTATAAAAATTTAATAAAAATGATCTTGTCTGAATCATCCATAGTTTCTTTCCATATTAAGTTTCCACTTACCACTCAAATATGGCATTTCCTAATTAGTTTCAGAGATGACGTCAACGAACAGATTAATAACGCAATAAGGGATAGAGTTCTGAATGTTCATAAGGATGTCGCTGCCGTCGAGTTAGAAGGTATTTATGTATTTTATATTACGAAGTGCGAAAGGCCTTATGCACCTATCAAAGTTAACCCGGGGGGGAGGGGTGAGGACAAAGGGTGGTGGTGGTCGGGGGGGGGGGGGGGGGGGAGGGGGTAACGAAATCCTTTTAGAAATATTCAAATGCCGAAGGGAGGGGAAGCAGTTTGAAATAAAATAACACGGAAAAGAAAAAAAAAAAAAAAAAAAGAAACAAAAACGAAACAAAACAAAACAAAGCAAAAACAAATGGATGCTAAAGGAGTAATTGTCGGCCAAATGCCAAAATTTCTAACAAATTTTGTCTCAAGTTTTAATATATGGGTACTTGATATAATTTCAGCTGCCCTTAAAAGTCACTTTCTGACGAGAAGAAAGAGAAACAAAAGAGAGCGTTCAGGGGCCCTTGGAAGGCATCAAAAGATGCAGCGGAAAACACAAAGAAAACAAAATGTAAGTAAACTGAATTTGCAACGATTATGACTTTGTTTAATAAGAAACTTTGACTGACGGTGTTTTTTTTTCTTTTTTCTTTTAGCTCCTAAAATCCAGATCCAAGGCAGCGGACTTGTCAACCTCGCTATCACCAGGGGACAAAGAGAAAGTCAAGGCAATTATGAAACTGGAGTATATGTCATCAGAGGAGTCGATGTCAGAGGCGGATGACCAGGCTGATGACGATACAGCGGACAGTGGCTCTGATAACGAAGGGGGCCCTACTAAGCAGAGTAAAGTTTTAATAAAACACCCTCTGCCATGGAGAAGCCCCCTAGCTAATCAGTTCATGGAAAGCATGGACCGAAAGGCAAAAAGGAGGCTGTCAGAGCGCAGTCTCACCATGCTTTTGAAGCGGAAAATCGGGGAGCCGTCAAGACGCCCAAGGCCATTTGGAGGTCCCGAATGGGCATTGAGAGCCTAAAGGTTTTTATCAAATCAAGGGCACTGGGACACCGAACGTGGTTGGGGTTTCTACGAGTTTTATGAATTAAATCTTGTGTCACTGTTCCTCCGTTCCTTTGGCCTGATTTCTAGGGTTTTCGTTCTTTCGATTACTTGAACGTTATACTCGTTTATTTGAAGAAATCCAAAGGTCAAACGGTATAGCAGCGGCTATCTAAGCCTATTGACCTTTGGATTTCTTAAAGTAAACAAGTATAATGTTCAAATAATCGAAAGAAGAAGGAAAACCCTAGAAATCAGGCCAAAGGAACGGAGGAACAGTGACACAAGATTTAATTCATAAAACTCGTAGAAACCCAACCACGTTCGGTGTCCTTAATTAAGTTTTTGCAGTTATAAATGAAGTGTACTACTACAGAATATCTAAAAAGAATCGTACATAAGCCACAGATCGATTGACAACTAAATATATTATGATCTCCTTTCACAAATTCTGTCACAAGATGAAACAAACACCTATAATTAATTTACAGAACTAGCATTTTCAATTAGTTGTAGTTAACAAATTGTTCATAGTTAATCAGTCGTCAAGAAAAGGAAATTCACAATAAAAATGTTTCAGTATGATTTATGTCTTTTTTCCTGCTTCTTAGTATAGGTTAGCTATGTTTAAAGTATGAGGTGGTTGTCACGACATATATCGTTTCTATTTTTTTTGGCCTGCCATAAGTGACAATAGCTGAAGACTGATAATATAGTTAAATTTAGCAAATATGATGAGCATAATTCAACTGAGCAAATATGGCTAAGACGCGCTGGTACATCTAAGGCATTAAGGGGGCATTAATCACATATACGGTCAGAGCATATCGCATGGTATATGTAAGGCATAAATCACATATACGGCCTGGAAAAATACAGGGTATATGTAAGGCATTAATCACATATACGGCCTGGGCAAAGACAGGGTATACGTAAGGCATTAATCACATATACGGCCTGGGCAAACACAGGGTATATGTAAGGCATAAATCACATATACGACCTTGGAAAATACAGGGTATATGTAAGGCATAAATCACATATACGGCCTGGGCAAACACAGGGTATATGTAAGGCATTAATCACATATACGGCCTGGGCAAAGACAGGGTAAATGTAAGGCATTAATCACATATACGGCCTGGGAAAATACAGGGTATATGTAAGGCATGAATCACATATACGGCCTGGGGAAACACAGGGTATACGTAAGACATAAAACACATATACGGGCTGGGCAAATACGTGCACATATCAAATGAGCATTCACATTTACTACCGGGTAAATGTATGGATGATATGATATCTGCTATATATTTGCCGTTTGGGATTTTACTGGGCCATACGGACTTTGCCATCTGTGCCCATGGGATAAATGTGTAGGTACATATCATATACAGTCATTGGGCAAATATTGTCTACTATTAGTCAAATATGATATTTGCCCATATATTTGTCTATATGTTTGCCTACATGACAAATCCATTTTTTCGTCGAGTGAAATATCTTGAAAATCGACGCACTATTCTGCTAGGAATCAGCCCTGGGAATCCACATTACTACAAAAAGGAGAACTTACAGAAGCTGTTCTCCTTGGTAAAAGACAAATCAGATAAGGTATGACTTTATATTAATGGTCCTGAAGTTAATCCTGATAACAAAGCAACGCAAACTGTCAAACGAGCTCATTTGAAGCTGAAGGCTTGATTACTATTTCATCATGTTTTTGTTTTTTGGTGCTGTTATTCCTTCCCGATAAACTCACTGAACATAATTTCAAAGCAGTTGGTTCAACAAACCCAGAGAAATCTGCTCGAGCCAATGTTAACAGGCTACGAAACAAATGCAAAGATGTCATGAAGCAAATCGGTTGTGATGAGGAAAAGTTCAGTTTTGTCAAGTGGGTTGAAGACGTGGAGCCTTGTCCTGCCTACACCGAAGCTTTTCAGTCCATCAGGGATCTTTACCAAGAAAACGAGAAGTTTCGCTTCGATATACAAGAAATGACACAGTCTGCCCTGACATCGATTCAAAAAAACCGTGAAAAGGTACCCGACGCACCAGCACTGCCTGATGATACCTCAGTCATAGATATAGAAGAAGGGGCCATATTCCTGCAGAAGGAGATAGCATTTTTTATGACACTGCCCAGAATTTACGCGAACTGTGAGGAATTCGTCTTCGTGTATCATCTCCCTTGCCCAGTTTTAGAGAAGTATTGTTGTGGGGTTTATGATGGTATTGTAAAACCTTTTATTGGAATTGTTGTTGTGCATTAAACTAGTGCCGGGCAGAACCCCATTGGACTACTTTGTTGTTGTTGTTGGTGTTTGGTTGGGGGGTGGTTGTGGGGGGATTTGGAGAAATGAAAATGTTACCTTAAGTACCCATGGTCAAGACAATGTTAACGCAAATTGTTTAAAATAAATCAAGTTAAATTAAGTTGTTTGCACCGTTATTCATGCGATACTTTTCATTGAATGTGGTATGTGCATGATGTAGTAATCAAGTCAGTGAGTCCACCTGTTAAAAATTACTTATACACCTTATTCACGCGAGCTGATTTCTTAGAACAGAATCAAAACCGGGATCCTTCTTGATCCCTCTTGGATCCTCTTTTAGCCAATCAGAATGGCGAAACGAATGTCTTACATGTAAAAAAAATCGGTTTATCCAATCACAAAAGAGCTATCAAGACGTATCGCTATTTCGGCAACTTTGTCGAGCTTTGTCGTTGTTCTTTCTTTCGTTTTTTCTTTATTTTCACCTCAAAATATATTAGCGAGATGGCTGAGGCCCCATCCACACTATGCCAGATAAATTTGAATCCGCAACTTTCACATCGAAACCGAAAAAAAGTTTCCCGTCCACACATGAAAACGGATAAAATGTTTCGCGTCCACACTAGTCCGATCAGAGGCGGCAAAAACGCTTCATTGCACATCAGAGCATGTGCATCGAAGCTGAAATTGAGCCTGCGGCGAATTTTTAGCCTTCCCGCTATGTTATTTTCGATGACAATCATGATGTCATCATATTCGAAAAATTTCGGGTACGAAATGTTCTCCGTCCACACTAATACGCTTAGCCGGCGTTTTTGAATTGTTCCACTCTGGAGACCGTATTCGAAAAAAATCGTTTCCGGTGAAGAATTGTTCCGGATTCGCCCGGACTAGTGTGGACGGTTCATTGAGGAACAAAAAAACAAGAATATTCTCTCCAAAACACGAAGAGATGTTGGTTTATTGACTGAGTTCCTAAAAGAGAAGAACGAAGCAAGAGAAATCCAAGAAATTCCACCAGAAGAATTAAATAACCATATCAGCGAATTCATTATTGCTGTTGGGAGAAGGGACGGCGAAGAATTATAATTCAATTCTTCCTGCAACAGGTCCTTTTATTGGAGCAGTCTTTCATGGAGGACAATTTAATCTAACGATAAATACTGTAAACAAGTCGCCAAACACTGCAGATGGTTTCGTTTCTACAGCACATAGCTACACGAACGCATTAAGCGAGTTTTCGAGTCGTCCGACGATGATGACAGCCCACCGGTACAGTGACGTGTTTGTTGAATTTTACTTGCTAATATAAGCAAAACTTTACTTGTAATTGAAATTTTTGATTGGTGGTTTACTGGACTTTTCCATTTTGGTCCTTTAGGGACCGGTCATTATTTAAAGGCGGGCACACACAAGGGAGCTTCCTCCCGCAACACGCTCCCGCAGGTTGTTGCGCGGCAATAAAAGTTTAACACAAGGGAGCTTGCTCCCGAAACACGATTCTGCAACAGATTTGCTCCTCAAGCTTGCTCCATCATATTTATCATTTAATATGATATGAGGGAGCAAAACCCGGAAGCAAAAGTTTTGTTGCGAGACATTTTTTCCCGCGTGAAATCTTTGGTACAGACGAGGGAGCTTAGTTCCGGGAGCGTGTTGCGGGAGCAAGCTCCCTTGTGTGTGCCGGCCTTAAAGTCGGGGGGGGGGAGTGTTTTTGATGCAAAAAAAATTTCAGGCCCCAACCTAATAGCATTCATGTTTTTCGGGTACCCCCCTTCAATCGTTTAAAAAATTCTCCCCACCCCCCCTCCCCCCCCTCCGACTTAAATAATGACTGGCCCTTAGCACGACTTTAAAATTTTAAGTATGATTAATAGTTGCTTAATTATTGACTTACAGCGCAACGCGCAAAAGTATGACCACATTTAATGTATTCGCACCAAATAAAGCCCGAGCATAGAAGTGTGCAAATACGTTAAATGTAGTCATACTTTTGCGCGTTGCGCTGTAGCCATTTTTCTCAAGTTTGTTGTGAGCGAGTTCTAGGCTAGGAGATCCTGGACAGCGATCGAGAGAAAGAAGAAAATACATCAGTTAACAAACAAAGAAAGAAGATTAAATCAGCCAAAAACACACAACTTTGAGACAAGCATTCATTTATTTATCCTTTATTTCACACGTACAGAAAACATTCTGTAGTAAACGGTCGTGCAAAAAGGTGCTAATATAGTAACTCAAGTGAGAGTAATAATGTGAAGTATGAGACCTATTTAGCTTTGTTGTTTGTTGCTTTCGAGCGGTACTGGATTACTCACTCATGTGATCTAAAATGGACAATTTGCATACGAAGCTAAAAAGGTCAATGGTCCCTCTTATAGTTCCCTGCGGCATCTTGAAAGGTATCCGTGCCTTTGCATCGACGCGAGACGAACGGTGAGCTTGCTTGCCTTTTTAAGGCCGATTTAGACGGTACGATGTTCGCCTACAACTATCGTATACAACACGCTCGCGTCTGTCGTAGGCGACGTAGGCTTGATTTACACGCTACGACTCGAGTTGTAGGATGGCGCGAGCGTGTTGTATACGATAGTTGAAGGCGAAAATCGTACCGTCTAAACCGGCCTTTAAAACACCTTGGACAATAATTCACATGTCTTTATCATTGCAAGCTCACCGTTCGTCTCGCATCGATGCAAAGGCACGGCTACCTTTCAAGATGGCGCGGGGAACTGTGAAGGGGACTTTTGAAACAATGTTCAGAAACTCAGATAAACAAAAAAGGTATACACACCAATGAAATTCGTTATCATTCCAGCCATTATTAGAGGTTATTTTAACAATCTCAATGCTTCACAAGGTGCATTGTGTGTTTGTGAGGTAAAGATACATATCCACTTTCATTCTTCTTTACTTCCTTTGTTTGCCACTGGTTTTTCATTGACCTGAGATGGAAAAATAATAATCAAAATGTAGCAGAGGTTCAACTACAATTTTGCATTCTTCCACTAGTTTAGACTTTTTGCAGACTGGTTATCGTGACGTAGGATAAAAGTATGATATGCCGTTTCATTGTAATGATTTTGCATAAGAATGGTCATTGTATGCACGAGAATCAAGTTACGACAATATTTAAATTAAAGCGTATATTGTTTAGCCAAGCTATGAAAATATATAACGTCCAGGGCCCGGTTGTACGAAGCCTGGATAGCACTATCCGGCGGATAAATCCTTATCCAATGGATAGGTCGATGCTATTATCCAATAAATTTATCCACTGGATAAGATGTATCCGTCGGATAGCGCTATCCAGGCTTCGTACAATCGAGCCCTACTGTATAAAAAGTGTACGTATTGAAAACTTACGGCACTAATACAAAGAACGTACGTAAAAGGATGCCGTATTGAAAGTAAAGAATTTCAATTCACGACAATAGATATTTTACACTGCAAACTACATAGCTATCTAATGGAATTGGAATATGATGGACAAAGAGTTGTATTAACCCTTTTGATGAAGCTTATTAACATTACAATAAACAGAATTGAAAATAATTTGTTTAGTATTTCCTCATGAGAATTACGGAGCAATAATTGGATCAATGACGTCCTGTAGGAATATGTTTTGTGTGAAAACCTTCTGAACGTCGACAATAGATCTTAGGTACCATTTTCATGGAGATCGAAATTTTATGTTCGGTTCTCCAAATTGAATGGCTGTGATGTCACATGCAAGGGGTCTATTAGGCTCGAGCCTGCGGCGCTCGGGCTAGTTATATGGCTTATTGCTTCCGTTCTCTGTATTTAACTGTAACTTTAACATGGTGGAATTATTATTTTCAAAATACTATGGAGCGAAAGTTGGCATGAATAGACCTTTTTGGCATAGATGTAATAGATAAAAGAGAAAGAAAATAAGAATAATAAAAAATAAATCAGAACTTAGTGGCATTTCTAAGGAGTAGTTCTTCCTCCAGTGAATTCCAATTGAGATTTAGAAGTTCATTTTCACGGAGGAAGGAAAACCGGAAAAAAAGCTCTCGAAATACAGGAGAGAACCGAAGAACAGCTCTACTCACGTAAGAAATTGAAGAACCCGGGTCGTCTTGGTTAGAAGCGAACGCTCTCACAGCTACGCCACCCATCATGCTTCACGTAAATATGTTTCCTTTTCGTAGGAATGACCTCCATTCATTCCTTATGCATGTATAGGAACATAACAATATTTAATTCGATTGAGATCAATAATGCTCTTCTCAAAGACTTGATTTTTTCATCTTAGATGGCCAAACCAAACCTTCAAAAGATTTTGCCCGATCATCTGAAATTTTGAAGGCGTAGTTGTACTCCTTTCCATAACATATACATAGCGAGTGAGAGGCAAATTTTCAACGGTTCAAAACCCCTGAATAACACGATTTCATGCCAGTAACAAAATGTTTCTCTAGTATCAAACACGTTCTTAGAGGCTTTATTGAAAAATATATAGCAATTTAAGACCTCCTGAAAGCATATTATCAAATCACATGAAATTTCAATGGTTCGCTCAAAATAGCTGTTAACGTCACATCCCTCTTACTCTTATCATAGAATATGACTTAAGACAATCTAGATACATGTATGTGTCTATGTCTGTGTTGGCACTTGCATTTTTTTGCAGCAAGTTTTTTCTTAGCGTCTTTTCCATACTTCTCCCAACGTTCCGCTACTCGTAGAACATTTTCGGTCCAGAACTGAGTCAATAATCATCACAGAGATCTGCCATTGTCATTGCATCATATTTATGTTTGCTTTGCACGGTACAAAGATTATCTTTCATCAACTGGCTACACTCGATGGTACACTTGCCTCCTGTACATTTTGTGGTTGACAAAAATCCATTGCGTTCTCCTGAATCAGATCCTCCACCTGCCCTTCCCTTTACTCCAAAATACATGTTTTCTTCGTATTGTCGGATGTAGATCCATTCAAAGGCCCATTTGACGAAACGAACGTAATAATCTGAGTTTTGAGCGATCAGGGCTAAGGTATGCTTGTAGATTTCACAAGATTCATCTCCAACTTTATCTTTGTAACTGTTGGCAAGTGCCTCTAAGGCTACAAGATGCAGAGTAGCATAGTCACGGAATGGGATGAGTCCAATTTCAAGCTTCTTCACCTCATCGTAAGTGGGAGCCCAGAAATAACCTTTACCTTCGTACTCTTTCATCCACTGCCATGGTAGCAATATATCTGGAGTGGGGGGGAAGGGGGGGGGGGGGGGGGGGGGGGGGGGGGGGGGGGAAATAAAAATTTGGTCGTACTTTTGTTGGCCACTTGAACTTTTCTCTTCTAAGAGTTACTTGTAAG
>NW_028292573.1:1810675-1837610 GCF_029948245.1 Actinia tenebrosa
CCTATCATTCCACTTGTTATTTTCGACGATGACAATCATGATGTCCTCAATTCGAAAAATTGTTCGGGTACAATGTTCTCTCTCCGTCCACACTATCTAATAATACGCTACGCGTTTTTGCATTGTTCCAAGCCAATCTGGAGAACCGTATTCGAAAAAAAAATCGTTTCCTCCTCCGGTTGCAATTGTCCGGAATTCGCCCGACTAGTGTGGACGGTTTCATTGAGGGAACAAAAAAAACAGAATATTCCTCCAAACCACGAAGAACTGTTTTTTATTATTGACTGAGTTCCTAAAGGAGGAAGAAACGAGACATCAATACCAAGAATTATTCCACCGAGAAGAATTAAAATAAAACCTATCAGATTTCAAGATCGAATTCATTAATTGCTGTTGGAGAAGGACGGGCGAAGCATATATTCAAATTTCTTTCCTGCAAACAGGCAAAATTTCTTCCTGCAACAGGGAGGTCTTTTAATCGGAGCAGTCTTTCATGGAGGACAATTTAAAATCTAACGATAAATACTGTAAAAAAAACAAGTCGCCAAACAACTGTCAGATTGTTTCCGTTTCTACGTTCTCAGCACCCCCTAATGCTACAGCAGCCACGAACGCTTTATTAATTAAGCGAGTTTTCGATTCGCCGAGTCGTCCGACGATGATGACAGCATGACCCCCGGTACAACAGTGACGTGTTTTGTTTGAATTTTAAATACTTGCTAATATAAGCAAAACTTTACTTGGAATTGAAATTTTTGATTGGTGTGGTTTACTGGACTTTTCATTTTGGTCCTTTCCATTTTGGTCCTTTAGGGACCGGTCATTTATTTAAAGGCGGAGCACACACAAGGGAGCTTCCTTTTTCCTTCCTCCCGCAAACACGCTCCCGCAGGTTGTTGGTGCGCCGGTTGTTGTCACGCATAAAAGTTTAAACACAAGGGGCTTGCTCCCGAAACAAACGATTCTTCTGGGGCCAAAGATTTTGCTCCTCAAGCTGCTTCATCATATTTATCATTTAATATGATATGAGGGAGCAAAACCCGGAAGCAAAAGTTTTGTTGCGAGACATTTTTTCCCGCGTGAAATCTTTGGTACAGACGAGGGAGCTTAGTTACCGGGAGCGTGTTGCGGGAGCAAGCTCCCTTGTGTGTGCCGGCCTTAAAGTCGGGGGGGGGGAAGTGGTTTTTTGATGCAAAAAAATTTCAGGCCCCAACCTAATAGCATTCATGTTTTTCGGGTACCCCCCTTCAATCGTTTAAAAATTCTCCCCACCCCCCTCCCCCCCCTCCGACTTAAATAATGACTGGCCCTTAGCACGACTTTACAATTTTAAGTCTGATTAATAGTTGCTTAATTATTGACTTACAGCGCAACGCGCAAAAGTATGACCACATTTAATGTATTCGCACCAAATAAAGCCCGAGCATAGAAGTGTGCAAATACGTAATGTAGTCATACTTTGCGCGTTGCGCTGTAGCCATTTTTCTCAAGTTTGTTGTGAGCGAGTTCTAGGCTAGGAGATCCTGGACAGCGATCGAGAGAAAGAAGAAAATACATCAGTAACAAACAAAGAAAGAAGATTAAATCAGCCAAAACACACAACTTTGAGACAAGCATTCATTTATTATCCTTTATTTCACAGTACAGAAAACATTCTGTAGTAAACGGTCGTGCAAAAGGTGCTAATATAGTAACTCAAGTGAGAGTAATAATGTGAAGTATGAGACCTATTTAGCTTTGTGTTTGTTGCTTTCGAGCGGTACTGGATTACTCACTCATGTGATCTAAAATGGACAATTTGCATACGAAGCTAAAAAGGTTCAATGGTCCCTCTTATAGTTCCCTGCGCATCTTGAAAGGTATCCGTGCCTTTGCATCGAGCGAGACGAACGGTGAGCTTGCTTGCCTTTTTAAGGCCGATTTAGACGGTACGATGTTCGCCTACAACTATCGTTATACAACACGCTCGCGTCTGTCGTAGGCGACGTAGGCTTGATTTACACGCTACGACTCGAGTTGTAGGATGGCGCGAGCGTGTTGTATACGATAGTTGAAGGCGAAAATCGTACCGTCTAAACCGGCCTTTTAAAACACCTTGGACAATAATTCACATGTCTTTATCATTGCAAGCTCACCGTTCGTCTCGCATCGATGCAAAGGCACGGCTACCTTTCAAGATGGCGCGGGGAACTGTGAAGGGGACTTTTGAAACAATGTTCAGAAACTCAGATAAACAAAAAAGGTATACACACCAATGAAATTCGTTATCATTCCAGCCATTATTAGAGGTTATTTTAACAATCTCAATGCTTCACAAGGTGCATTGTGTGTTTGTGAGGTAAAGATACATATCCACTTTCATTCTTCTTTACTTCCTTTGTTTGCCACTGGTTTTTCATTGACCTGAGATGGAAAAATAATAATCAAAATGTAGCAGAGGTTCAACTACAATTTGCATTCTTCCACTAGTTTAGACTTTTTGCAGACTGGTTATCGTGACGTAGGATAAAAGTATGATATGCCGTTTCATTGTAATGATTTTGCATAAGAATGGTCATTGTATGCACGAGAATCAAGTTACGACAATATTTAAATTAAAGCGTATATTGTTTAGCCAAGCTATGAAAATATATAACGTCCAGGGCCCGGTTGTACGAAGCCTGGATAGCACTATCCGGCGGATAAATCCTTATCCAATGGATAGGTCGATGCTATTATCCAATAAATTTATCCACTGGATAAGATGTATCCGTCGGATAGCGCTATCCAGGCTTCGTACAATCGAGCCCTACTGTATAAAAAGTGTACGTATTGAAAACTTACGGCACTAATACAAAGAACGTACGTAAAGGATGCCGTATTGAAAGTAAAGAATTTCAATTCACGACAATAGATATTTTACACTGCAAACTACATAGCTATCTAATGGAATTGGAATATGATGGACAAAGAGTTGTATTAACCCTTTTGATGAAGCTTATTAACATTACAATAAACAGAATTGAAAATAATTTGTTTAGTATTTCCTCATGAGAATTACGGAGCAATAATTGGATCAATGACGTCCTGTAGGAATATGTTTTGTGTGAAAACCTTCTGAACGTCGACAATAGATCTTAGGTACCATTTTCATGGAGATCGAAATTTTATGTTCGGTTCTCCAAATTGAATGGCTGTGATGTCACATGCAAGGGGTCTATTAGGCTCGAGCCTGCGGCGCTCGGGCTAGTTATATGGCTTATGCTTCCGTTCTCTGTATTTAACTGTAACTTTAACATGGTGGAATTATTATTTTCAAAATACTATGGAGCGAAAGTTGGCATGAATAGACCTTTTTGGCATAGATGTAATAGATAAAAGAGAAGAAAATAAGAATAATAAAAATAAATCAGAACTTAGTGGCATTTCTAAGGAGTAGTTCTTCCTCCAGTGAATTCCAATTGAGATTTAGAAGTTCATTTTCACGGAGGAAGGAAAACCGGAAAAAAAGCTCTCGAAATACAGGAGAGAACCGAAGAAACAGCTCTACTCACGTAAGAAATTGAAGAACCCGGGTCGTCTTGGTTAGAAGCGAACGCTCTCACAGCTACGCCACCCATCATGCTTCACGTAAATATGTTTCCTTTTCGTAGGAATGACCTCCATTCATTCCTTATGCATGTATAGGAACATAACAATATTTAATTCGATTGAGATCAATAATGCTCTTCTCAAAGACTTGATTTTTTCATCTTAGATGGCCAAACCAAACCTTCAAAAGATTTTGCCCGATCATCTGAAATTTTGAAGGCGTAGTTGTACTCCTTTCCATAACATATACATAGCGAGTGAGAGGCAAATTTTCAAACGGTTCAAAACCCCTGAATAACACGATTTCATGCCAGTAACAAAATGTTTCTCTAGTATCAAACACGTTCTTAGAGGCTTTATTGAAAAAATATATAGCAATTTAAGACCTCCTGAAAGCATATTATCAAATCACATGAAATTTCAATGGTTCGCTCAAAATAGCTGTTAACGTCACATCCCTCTTACTCTTATCATAGAATATGACTTAAGACAATCTAGATACATGTATGTGTCTATGTCTGTGTTGGCACTTGCATTTTTTTGCAGCAAGTTTTTTCTTAGCGTCTTTTCCATACTTCTCCCAACGTTCCGCTACTCGTAGAACATTTTCGGTCCAGAACTGAGTCAATAATCATCACAGAGATCTGCCATTGTCATTGCATCATATTTATGTTTGCTTTGCACGGTACAAAGATTATCTTTCATCAACTGGCTACACTCGATGGTACACTTGCCTCCTGTACATTTTGTGGTTGACAAAAATCCATTGCGTTCTCCTGAATCAGATCCTCCACCTGCCCTTCCCTTTACTCCAAAATACATGTTTTCTTCGTATTGTCGGATGTAGATCCATTCAAAGGCCCATTTGACGAAACGAACGTAATAATCTGAGTTTTGAGCGATCAGGGCTAAGGTATGCTTGTAGATTTCACAAGATTCATCTCCAACTTTATCTTTGTAACTGTTGGCAAGTGCCTCTAAGGCTACAAGATGCAGAGTAGCATAGTCACGGAATGGGATGAGTCCAATTTCAAGCTTCTTCACCTCATCGTAAGTGGGAGCCCAGAAATAACCTTTACCTTCGTACTCTTTCATCCACTGCCAGGTAGCAATATATCTGAAATAAAAATGTGGGTCGTACTTTTGCTTGCCACTTGACTGTTTCTCTTCTAAGAGTTCTTGTAAGGGCTGAAAATGGAAACGAGCACTTACGATGTCTTCCTCTGCATCTTCTTGACATTGATTTGGGTCTCGTCCTGGTCGATGATTTGCGCATCTAGACCATTTATCAAATAGTTCTTTGTAATTTCTGGTCATGATCAGTCTCTCAAGTTGCAAAGTTTGTACATCGATGTAGTCTTGCAACTGACTCATTCTTTCATTCACCTCTTCAGTCAGAAGTTCTACTGATTTGAAAGCCTTGTCCAGGACGTCAGTAGGGCTAGGACTACTAGAAACATACCCAGAACCAACAGCCATAATACCCAAAGCTGCAGAAACCTGGGGCGATCCCTTAAGTGTTACAGCTACAGCATCGATGACGCCCAGTGTAGCAGCCGTCACACCTCCAATAGTCAAGCGCAGTATCAAGGACACTCGTTTCAAATTTGGCAGGTGGTACTGCGTATATCTTCATTATTTTAGGAAGATTTCCACCAGGCTTGTAACCACCGAAATAGCATTGTGAGCTTTGTGTCTTGGCTTCAGCAGCTGGAAGCAGGATAACGAAAATGGATATCACGGTAGTAACGTATGGAAAGCTCGATTTAGCAGTGGGTGGCGACATTTTTCTAGGCTATGAAACGAAAGAACATCAATTAGTATAGGTAATAGGGCTACATGCTGTCCAATTTGGAAATAATTGGTTGAAAAAAATTCCGAGGACTGAAAAAATTGAAAGAGGCCAATAGGCCGAGTCCAATTTGGCAGTCATAGGAATTTTTTGCATTCAATTATTTCCAAATTAGACAGACATGTAGTCCTATTGCAGATTAATTATATCAAAGTTCCATCTCTACTATATTATCGTTTTTTACGCTAAAAAGGTCTTCAAAAAAAGCCCAATTTACTACTTCCTCCGCCATTTTGAAAAAAATTACAAGAAGAAAAAAGTAAACAAGGCCGGCCGGCAAGCGAAAGTCGCGCGCTGATTGGTTCAAAGTCAATTTTTATTGTTTCTCCTGACTTTTGATTGGCTGATAAAATTACTGAGTAACTGGATAGTTTTAGCTCTTCCAAGAAAAATGTGAATGGAAACGATCCAAATTAATCTTTAATTTGGACAGAAAAGAGAATTTGAAAATAATACAATAGTTGCTTATATGGGATTATAAGAGGGATGATACAATTATCATATATACACCCACAAGCATACTTGTATAAAGGACGATGGGAGCTAGTTTCTTTCATCCATCCATCCATCCATCCATCCATCCATCCATCCATCCATCCATCCATCCATTCATCCATCCATCCATCCATCCATCCATCCATCCATCCATCCATCCATCCATTTAAAAAAAATGTATCAGCATAATTCCTCTAATAACATACACGAAAAAATTACTATATTCTGATTAGCTTAGAGCAGTGTTGTTAAAACGTAATACAGTGCAAAAAGTGTAATTCAGTGTAAAAAAGTGTAATTCAGTGCAGAAAAGTGCAACGGAATTCTCGCTTTTGATTGGATAATCAACAATAGAAAATGATTTTAGCCAATAAGATGACAGATTTTTATTACGAAAAATTTGAGAAAAGTTTGAAGCAAATCGAGGGGGAAAATGGCAGCCATTTTATCTTAGGTAAAAGTAAGCAAAGATTTTACGGATTTTACTATCAAACAACTAAAAAACAGTTCAAAAAAGAAAACACAAGTAAAAGTACATCGTTATTGTTGAATATATGGAAAGAAATAGTGGGAAAAGAATGTATGACATGAATTGAGGGAAATGAGCCAGTCGATCTAAAGAAAATACTCGAGCGATTCTCGGCCGAAGTACAGCAAAAACTAAAACAGAAACGAAAAAAACTATGAGCAAGAGCATTAAACACGATGTGGTAAGTGCTTACACAATATTTTGGTCTACAAGGTCCCAAGCTGAGCCTCAAAGTTTTCTGAACTAACACGTTCAACAACTGTCAGGTAAATTTTGTTTTCGATATACATGCAACTCCAGTTAGATTTTTTCGTGCAAGTTATTAACAAGTAATAACACGATTTCTCGTTCAATTTGGGATATTTTGCACGAGTGTGTTTTTAAAAGAGCTGTAATTGCAGTCGACCTACGGTCTCGTGCAATTTCAGCTCTTCGAAAAACACACTCGTGCAAATTAATCGCAAATTGAACGCGAAGCAAGAGGGAAATTCCCTACATTTAATATATGCGACAGGGAAATTTAGTAAAAGACAAAGGATTTCTTTTTCTTCTAAATTTCCCTCATGATCTATGCATGCGGGAAATTCGGGTTTGTAAAGCCCTCGGAAGACAAAAGAATCCGAGGTGATCATAGTATTACTATACTTAAACACCCAAGGAGCCTCAGGAATACACCCTTATCACGTTAGCGTGGCATATTATGAAATATTATTCAAATTTGTCACATCGGTAATAGTAAAATTGCGAAGTTTCCTAAGATTGCCCTGAAACTGATGAGGATATGAATTTTTGAACCTATACATCTTTGCAAAGAAATGTATCGCAATAGCGCATCGCTTGCGTTAAAAGCCTCGTTTTCAGGTAGGGCACAAATTTATTTGCAAAAGTTCCAATTTTGTTTTAAAAAACCCTCTTTTCTCTGCCAAATTAATTGAAAATAGCTTTACAAATCGCAATCCTGAAAATGTTACTAATAGCATTATTGTCCTCCCAAGTTGTAGTAGAGAGACTCTGATTTATATCTGTGATAGTTTAGCGCCAATAAAAAATAAATAAATAAAATAAAAAAATAAAATAAAAAAAGCGAAAATTCCGTGAATCTTTATCTCAAATAAACTGGGATAACTTATAATTGCTTCATAAGCAAATATAGGCGCTTTAAGGACCAAAATCAGTTTGTTGAATTTAAAGAGCACCAATCTGCTTAACGAAAGATAACACGCAGAGTTCCCCAGAGATCAATCCTTGGTCTTCGCTCTATTCTTTATACTTTACACAAAAATACTCAGATACTACACTATTTGCTGATGATACAAGTATATTTCTTCATAATAATAACCCAAATGAATTAATTTTCAAATTTTAAATGAGAACTTAAGTAAAATGTACGGATACCTGGATGAGCACAAATAAATTCTCTGTAAATATCAAGAAGACAAAAACAAAAACAAAAAAAAACAAAACAAAACAAAACAAACAAAAAAAAATCATTTAGAGCAAAAACGGAGTTTCTTGGTGCGTATATTGAAAAACACCTGACTTGGAAAACTCACATTGTTCTCAGTCTGAAGAAAGGTTTCCAAGTTTCTTCAAAGCCTAGCATATACAAGAGCCAAGCATATATATAGCTGAAATGCAAGAGGAACTTTTTGTTCAAGGAATATGTAATATTAATGTATTACCTTTTGTTCCCGCTATAAACAATAGCCTACGAGCCAAGTTAATCGAATTTTTCAAACTATTATTATCTTTTTAATATTGAAGATTCGTTTTCAGTAATGAATGTTCGAATCGAATAATGAAATCAAGAATCCAAAAATAAAGTCATTAATACCTAAGAACGGCTGCGAAGGAGGCTACGCTTGAGGTGGTTTGACTGTAAAAGGTCGAAAACTATTTAACAAGTAGACTACGAGGTGGAGTTTTCTATGAGTCAATAGATAGTAGCGCCGAATCGACTATTAGACTCATAGAAAACGAGAACGAGTAGTCTAATTGTTTTAGCATAAACCTACTAGCTAATATTATAGTACTGAAAACAAAAAATTTCACTGAAAACTTTACTGCACAAAGCGACGGTCAACCGGCGGCACTGTTTTCATTCATATTTGCGAACTCGACTCAAAGTATTAATGTTAAGCTTAAACTCGCTCTATTTCTATAGCTTTTTGTCTCTATTATTACTGTCAAAACTCTCTTTCCAACATAGAGATTAACTTAATTCACCCTCGGTTTTACATGAAGCTTGTTAGGCCTCTAGCATATACTGCTAATTATCCGAGAAAATTAAATGATGAGTGTAAACTAAAAGAAAAAATATCCTAAATCTTAATAATGAATATACGAATGTGAAAGCTATGACTAAGTTATGGCGTTAATTATACATATTGAATTTTATTTAACTTTTTCTATTATTTTCTCAATATTTCAAACCTAATATTTGCTTTGCGAATAAAGAGAAGATGCTTTTGTCAGGAGTACTGAAAAAAACTTTAAAATGTCTTGAACTTTTTTTTTTTCCATGACAAAGACCGATTAGTCAGCCTAATGAGCTTGTGGAATTGAGAGAATTCCCTCAGGAGCTACAGTACACTCGACTACGTCTCGGGTTTGCATAACTGTCTCGAATTCTCCCAACCTCCCCTCGTGTTGCTATCAGGCTATGTAAACACGAAAAAAGTTTTCTATTGCTTAAGTAGAACATAACTTATTGTTTTAGTGTCATAAAACCACTAATATGTCAAATAAATAAATACAAGCAATGTTGAAATTGAGGTAAAATAATTTACTTTTGCGTTGCTTTGGTTTTCAAAACCAGTACTCTTCGCTACTACTTTGTTGTTACTGTTGTTGTTATGGCTTGTTTGTGGCGTCGTACTGGTAATTTGCGAAGCTCAAGTATTCCAAACAGATCGAGCCATCGCCATTCCCCGACCAACTGCAAGGACTTCCTGTGTCGAAATGCACGCATGCGTAGTCTAGGTCTGTACCCCGCTTTGAAAAATCCTGGATCCGCCACTGCTTTTAGACCACTAGTAGCTCAGCAAATCAGAGTGCAGGATTTGTGATAGACCATTAGTAGGTTTATATCAAAATTTGATATTTAGATCTTATTAACCGAACTTGGTCGGTCTGTACGGGATAATCGTGACCGAGGTCGGAATGTACAGACCGAGCGCAGCGAGGTCTGTACCCGACCGAGGTCAAGATTATCCCGTACAGACCGACCAAGTTCGGTTGATAAGAGTTTTATTATATGACCACTTTTCATTGAAAAGGACAAAATGTTTTTGCCGTAAGATTAATATGCGATCGGTTAATACCGGAGAATCTAGACGATCTATCCAATCAGATTGCTCGATTTGCTAGTGTCCAGGCTCTAAGATTCACGGTCATATAATAAACTTGAATATTGGATTGACCAATGTTTGCCATGAGCTGTAATTTGGGAATTGTTTTAGTATGATAAATAAAACAGTCGTAAATTCAAAACCAGTCGATGAATGTTATTATAAGATTCATAATATCCTTTATATACATGGCAACGAGGTATACCGGCATCAGAATCGACACGAGGCACACGGGTATCAACAGGGTACATTAGAATCGACACGAGGCACACTGGTGTCAATAGGATACATCAGAATCGACACGACGATACGGGCATCAACAGGGTACATTAGAATCGACACGAGGCATACCGGTATCAACGATCAACGTGATACATTAGAATCGCTACAGGGTAATACGAAGTTATTGTGTCTACCCCATAGAATACGGCGAAAGGCTAATTTAAAGTCGTTCATTCGTAGCGCGTATATCCACGGATTACAAGCTGAATTACCAAATGCTAAAAGAATGGCCCACAACCAATCTCTGTAAATCAGCATTTTCTTGCAATGTCCTTTTGTTGCGAATTCGACCCACGAAAATACGAAATTTGGGAAATACATCATGACAAAGACGCCTATAACAATGGCCATGGTTGTTGCAGCCTTTCTGTTTTTAATTGCTTCTACGTTTTGTTGCGTTCGGATTGTACTGGCTATGTGTTTGATTTGTATCCTTGCAGCTTTGAATATGTGGCAATAGCAGAACACGATTATCAATAGAGGAATGACCATGGTGAAGACTTGACATGTAACCCATAACACCGAAGCTTCCTTTGAACTGGAAACCAATAATGTTGGCAAAGCAAGACTGAAAGATGCCGTCCACAACAGGATAATAATGCATTTGGTTTTTTGTTTAGTCATGATGAAATGATATCTAAATACTGATGTAATAGCAAGATATCTGTCAATACTGACAGCAACGAGACTAAACGTCGTGGCTACCAGAGTTTGAATCCAAAAGAAATTTTCAAGCTTGTACAGAGGGTTATTGGAATCTGGCCAAGCTCTGAGAAAAGTAAGACCTATGTATATAGGACTCATAAGCAAACCAACCAAAAGATCTGCTATTGCTAATGATACGATGTAGAAATTCGACACAGTCTGTAAGCTTTTTGTTCTTGTGATAGAAAATAGAACGATTGCATTTCCAAATATTGAAAAAAATCCTGAAAGACCTTGAAGGAGATTGAATATGACAAATTGGATGGCTGGTAGGTTTGGGTCACAGTTCTCTGGATTCGTATGGTTCATTATTAATGTTTAAACTCCTTGTCAGTCGTGATTTGGTGTTTTCTTGTGACGCACCTCCGGCATCGCTACCCCAACTAAATGTAGCACGGGTTAATTCTCTGAAAAAGAGGGAAATAAAGTATTTATCAGTAAAATACCATTTATAGCACATAAAAACACAGGTGATGCACGCTGCTAAAGCGCAGCCTATCACGTTCCTTTCGATGTTCTGGCTTTGATCCATCGGATATCCTCACCCGTAATTTTCGAAGAAATTTTCTTCTGGATATTTTTCAACCTCCAAGTTCAAGTTCTAAATTCTAATCCGATTACTAGAGAACCTGTCAATTGTGTTTCTGAAACCTGTTAGTATCTGTTCATTGCGAGTTGGAAATGAAATCAAATTATATTTAGGGCCGAGAAAAGTGACCATCTGATGATTATATTACGATATGCTCTGCGCTTGAGAACAAATGAGTTTCTACTTTATCCACTAGGCAAAATTAAAGACTTGAATACGACTCACCAAGAGGTAACACGAAGAAATGTCTAATAAAAGTTTATTGGTTGTAAGCTACTTTCTGATTAACCCGTGTCAAAAACTACCGCTGGTTTTCATTAACATAATAGAGATTTGTTTTCTCTTTTTTCTTTCTTTCTTTTTCTAAAGTTTTAAAAAACTCGTTATAAATAAATCTACGGCTTCTTTTCTATAGAGGAATATAATTTCGCCGCGATACAAGTAGCAAATTTGCGAAAGACATAAAGAATACTTAGAAGCATAAACGAAAGGAGGGTCAACCTCGGTTTTACAGAGTTTGCGCCCGGAATTTGGGTACACTACTTTTGAAAGATCATTTTTGTGTCAGTCTAAAGGCCGGTTTAGACGGTACGATTTTAGCCTACAACTATCGTATAAAACACGCTCGCGCCCTGCTAAAACTCGAGTGGGAGCGTGTAAATCAAGCCTACAACTCGCCTACGACAGACGCGAGCGTGTTGTATACGATAGTTGTAGGCGAAAATCGTACCGTCTAAACCAGCCTTAAGTCCCTGTTCTTCGTGTTGGTCCCCTCGCCTACACAACTTATAAATGTCAAGGTCGCGCTCTGTCATTCTGGTTTTTTTTTTTTTTTTTCCCCCCACAAATTGTCGGTTTGCGTATTATTTTCACTTTTGATGGTGGCATGTCATTGAAACGAAAAAAGATCCAATTTTTTGTCCTGTCCATAGATTACCTTAATCCAAGAGGCTTGTTAAAGCAGGGCCCTATCTACCACTTTGGAAAGGATCCAGTTAGCAAATAGGTAACCGTGGTTCAGTCGATAAATGTCCAAATCGAGTCTTCAAAAGTTGGCTTCAGATCTTACTACACCGCGTCAAATCCTTTGTTCCTCATTCTTATTTTACCACCGACCTTCCATATGGATCTACTTGAAAATTCAACTCAGCTGTTTGCTTTAGTAGTATAGGGAATGGGGGTTCCAGCGCAATCTCAACACGGGCAAGACCCGTGTCAAAAATCCACCTACGGACAATCCCCACTCCAAGTGTGGTTGGGGGCAACAGCGCAAATATGTTAGTCTATATATGGAGTGCGAAGAATGTAAGAGAACTTTTAAGAAAGAAGCGGATTTGAAAAAGCATTTGAAAATGAAGACGAAGTGTATGAGCAGTTATGATTGTGGATGTGGTAAGAAGTTTGAGACTAAGGTTAAATTGTTTTGGCATTGTCAGGACTGTGAGTACGACTACGACGACTTAAAAAGTGCTTGGTATTAGGTATAAAATATTTCCTATTATATAGATGGAATCCCAAAGCAACTTCAGCACGGTGTCAATACCTGGTAACGGTGAGATTGACGTTAGACAGTTTTGGCGTCAGTCAGAAAGGAAGGTTAAAAGGACTTTCCGAAAAGGTATAGAAGAATTAGGAGCCCTGAAAGCGAGCATAATGGTAGAAGTAAGTTTGTCAAAAGACGAGGTAATGACGACAGCAATGTTGCGATCAAAGTCGTTAGTGATATTAGAATCCACGAATCTGGATAGGTCACTCAGTGAAGCCTTAGAAGCAATAATGGAGTCGCTGTCTAACTACACGAAAGAAGGATCGGGTTGGACAGTAGAGGAGGTTGAAGGAATAGAGATAAGTATAGCCAGGTACGTACCCATACGAGGGGGGAGTTACGTACCGCTACCAACGTGGGTAGAAAGGAAGAAGGCTATTGTAAACGTGAAGAATGAAGACAATCGATGCTTTATGTGGGCAATCAGGTCTGCACTGTATCCAGCAGAGAAGGATCCCTGTAGGACAAGTAAGTATCCCACAGATGATTTAGAGTGGGATGGTGTGGAATTTCCCATGCAGTTGATAGACATCCCCATATTTGAGGAAATAAACGATCTAGCAATTAACGTTTACGGAGTCAGAGAGCAGACGATAGTACCGTTAGTTCTGTCAAAAAGTAAAGGAGAGCGCGTACATTTATTCTACCACGGCGGACACTACTCATGGGTTAAACACATTAGCAGACTATTCTACAGACATACTAAGCACAAAGGCAAAAAGTACTTCTGTGACTGCTGCTTGCTGTCATTTACATCCTTAAATACCCTAAAGAAACACGATGAGATCTGCCGCGGAGCCGAAGAAGTGGCGCAACGGATCCAGATGCCCACCAACAAAGAGCTTTCATACGCAGACCATCAAAAGCAGATGCAAGTGCCTTACGTGATATATGCAGACTTCGAAGCGTTGATAACTAAGGAAGAGCAGAAACGTGGCGCCACGAATAAGGTAGGATTACACGAGATCTGCTCCTTTGGTTACATAGTAGTCAGATCAGACGGTAAAGCAAACCCTCCTGTGATTTACCGAGGTAAGAACGCAGCTAATGAGTTTCTAGAAGCATTGCGAGAAGAGGAGGGGGAGATTAGAGAACAATTAAGACGTCCAAAGAAGATGGAATTTACCAAAGAGAACCAGGAGGCTTTTAACAAGGCAAAAAAATGCCACATTTGCCAACATACGCTTCTTCAGTTTGGAAGACGAGCCAAGAAAGCGTGGGATGAAGATGGAAAGTATCTAGGAGAAGCTCATTTTAAATGCGGGAAGTATGCTAAGAAGGGTGAGAAGCCGGGAAAGCCCTCCACGCACTGCATTCACTGCCACAAAGCATTTGTTGAGGATTTCTATGTGGATAAGGTTAGGGATCACTGCCACATCACGGGTAAATACAGAGGAGCGGCTCATTGGAAATGTAATATAAACTTCAAAGTAGATCCAGAAATGGAAATACCCGTGTTCTTTCACAACCTCCGCGGTTACGACTCCCATTTGCTACTACAAGGAACAGACGGCTCCGACGTCAAATGCATACCCAACAACAAAGAGCGCTACATGTCCGTAACTGTGGGTAAGCTAAAGTTCTTAGATTCGCAGCAGTTTATGGCGGACTCCTTGGCAAACCTCGTAAAGTATAACACCAACTTTCCCATTTCCAGTCAATATGGTGCGGAAAGGAAAGGAGTCTACCCATACGAATACATGGACTCCTGGGATCGATTCAAAGAACCCCTACCACCCAAAGATCGCTTCTACAGCACCCTAAACGAGTCTGGTATAAAGGATGAGGAGTACCAGCATGCGTTAGACGTGTGGGAAAAGTACTCCTGTGAGAACATGGGGGACTACCACGACATCTACCTAAGGTCTGACGTAGTGCTGCTTGCAGATGTTTTCCAAAGCTTCAGAAAGATGGCTATGGAATATTACGGATTGGATCCCGCTAATTTCTACACGGCTCCTGGGCTCAGCTGGAGTGCTTTGTTAAAGAAGACAAATGCGCAGTTGGATCTCCTAACGGAGTACGACATGTATCGGTTTATGGAAGACGGTATTCGTGGCGGCGTATGCGGACCCAGCCGACGTTACGCCCGCGCAAACAACCCCTTAGTAGAGCACGACCCAGAGAAACCAACCACATACATTTACTACCTGGATGCTAATAACCTTTATGGTTGGGCAATGTCACAGTACCTACCTGTGAGAGACTTCGAATGGGATCCAGTGAAGCCGATAGACTTCTACATGCAGGTAGGAAAGGAGGAAGACAAGGGTTACGTCTTAGAAGTGGATCTGGAGTACCCAGAGCGCCTGCACGACGAACACAATGAGTTCCCCTTAGCACCAGAAGCGATAGAGATACCATTTAAGCAGCTAAGTCCGCTGCAAAAGCAAATGTGTCCTGGTTACAAACCGTACAGGAAACTAACTATGAACCTGATGGATAAGAAGAAGTATGTGGTACATTACCGCAACCTGCAGTTCTACGTGCGACACGGAATGCGCGTAGAGAAGATCCACAGAGTCCTAAAATTCACGCAGGAACCCTGGATGCGCCCCTACATTGACTTTAACACGCAAAAGCGTACCGCAGCGAAAAATGACTTCGAGAAAAATTTCTTCAAACTGATGAACAACAGCGTGTTCGGAAAGACAATGGAGAACATCCGCAAGCGCGTAAGCGTAAAAATAGTCAGCACCAAAGAGGAAGCAGAAGCATACGTGTCACAGCCAGGCTTCGTTAGATACGTAGAAATGCTGAACTTCTACGTGATTCACATGAAAAGGGCAAACCTCTTACTAAACAAGCCCGTTTACACAGGCTTTACGGTGCTGGATCTATCGAAGCTGCTTATGTACGAGTTCTACTACGATAAGCTTAAGCCAAAGTACGGAGACCGCTGTCGCCTCCTGTACACAGACACCGACTCCCTAATTCTAGAAGTGCAAACGGAAGACGTTTACAAAGACTGCCTCCCCGACATAGGCGAGTACGACACCAGCGGTTACCCGAAGGAGCACTTCCTTTACTCTGCGAAGAATAAGAAGGTAATTGGGAAGATGAAAGACGAAATGTTAGGAAAACCCATAGTAGAGTACGTGGGTCTGAAACCAAAGATGTACAGCGTGCTAAAGTTAGACGGCGTAGAAAAGAAAGCTAAAGGCGTAAAAAAGTATGTGGTTAAGAAGGACATTACGCACGAGTCCTACCTCAACGTATTACGAACACGCAAGGAACAGCGGCATAAGATGAACAGCCTGCGCAGCTATGGTCATCAGATACATAACGTCACGCAGGAGAAGGTGTCACTGTCTGCATTTGACGGTAAGCGATGGATGTGTGATGACGGAGTGCATACGATAGCATTCGGACATCACACGATAAGCAGTTCTTCTTTGACGAACCCACGCGTGGGACCATCATGAAGATAATACAAGATGGGCTGACCCTTCTTAGCTATCGCACTTCGGATCTGGTAAGTTTCCAAAGACCAATTAGGATCCGTAGCTCTTTTGGATCCTCCTTCTAATTCACCCGGCTCATAGAGATATCGAACCGTGACATTACCTAATTTCTTTTCATGGGGGAAGACCGCCCTCGAACTTCTGACGTAGGACTTGTGTTCCACGTGTTTCTTTTTTATGGCATCCTTGGGTTTTATTCCCGTAGCCCTGGCCGCCTCGTTGTTCAAAGCCACGATGACCTGGGGGAGCCTCTGAGTCCATTCCCTGTTGCGTTTGGAGGGATCTTCCAGCTCTTTCCAATACTGGTACCCAAAGAGACGCTCGGCCAGGGTCTTATTGAATCTTTCGACAATGCTTTGACCCCTGTGGTACTCTGCTTTAGCTCTTCTAATCTTAGTGTCGTGGTCTTTCAGGGTCTTGGTAACCACGCCCATGAACTCTGTCCCCGCATCCACTTGCAGCAGCTTAGGCCATTTCAAGACGCGCTTATAAATCCTACCTAGGGCTTCTGCGACTTCCCCAGAATCCTTGCTGGTTATAGGTTCGGCGTCCTTGTATCTGCTTGCGATATCGACTACGGTCAAAGCGTACCTATAGGTCTTCTTTCTCACCTTATCGTGCGGTAAGAAAAGCAAATCTGCCTGATGAACCTCGTTGGGGACATTTACGGTGAAGCTGGGCCTGGGAATGTACTTAGGCGCGGGAAGATAAACCTGCCAGAGGGTTTGTTTTTTCAACCACTTCTTAGCCGTTTCATCTGATACCCTGGCCGCGGTCGCGAGTTTCTTGATAGCTGACGCTCCTTTCCAATAGCCCTCAGGCCCATAGTAAATCCTTTTGAGTTTGTCCTCTACGCGGCCCATTATATGAATTCCAAAACAAGATTGATATTGCGTCCATTGAAATCCACCGTCTCTCCGTCCACTTTAATGGTGATGTTTATGCTTTCTACCAAATTAGATAAGTCATAGCTTAAAGAAATGGGAGTGTATTCTACTGGGTCAAATGGATTACCTTTGGGCAGAAACTTGGACATAAGAGAAGACTTTTCTCCATTGTTGTAACTATGAACCAAGTCGCAATAGACTTCATAAGAGGATGCGACTTTCCATTTTACGTCAAGTTGACCATTGATCGTGGTACTAGTAAGGCCCAGGAGTTCTACCAATGAACTGCCCTTTAAATTAGCGCTTCCACTATTTTTCTTGAATTTCATTTCATGAGGTAATCCTGTGGTAAGAGTATATCCATGCTTTGCTAGCTCCTTAGCCAGTGTTATAGGGGTGTAATGGGAATCTGGTATTTTTGGCTTTTGGGAATTCACAACGACAAAGCCGCCAATCAAATTATACCAAGAATTGTACAAAGAGCAACTAACCAGCCTAACCCTTTCCGCGCGGATGGGAGGATTCAAATAAGTGGTAAAGTTATTCTTGTCGCTTTCCAAAAAGACGATCATTATATTAGATACGCCAAGGCCACGCCTCCCGCCAGCCCTGCGACTCCTACAAAGACCAATTCATTGTCTTTTTGTTTCTTAGAAGGCTGGTAGTAATTCTTGAACTGAGGCTTTCTCATTCTAAAGTCGGGATGCGCCTGCGCATAGAGCTTAAAGGCGTAGTCTGTGTTTTCGAAGTTCTTGTCTGCCTGCATTTTGTCTTGGTAGTTCTTGTCCAACCAATCCCTGTAAGCTTGTCTTTTTTCATTCCAAGCTGCAACGTCCCTTTGATATTTCTCCAGCGCTAAGTCGTGTCTCTTTCTTTCGGCGGCACCACTTTTGTCGCCTCTAACTAATCTATCCAAATATTGACCACCATAATTAGCTCCAGTGAATGCTAAAGCTGCAATGACTCCACCTGCGACTAAGCTAACCATTATACATTAGGTAGGTACTTTTCTTTCCGTAGGTAATCCTTTACCATGATAGCCCCGCCTACGGCAGCGGTCATCTTAGCAAAATTAGCGAAGCTCTTGCTTGGGTCTTCAGTAAAGTCTTCTTTGAGCACTTTCTTACCTACCCAACCAATACCCGCAACAATAGAAGTAATGATAGCTGCCTCTTCAACAGTTTTCAACAACGCGGTCGACATTATATTACGAAGCGAGAAGGAAAATCTAGGTCGCCGCGGGTGATAAATCTACTCCATTTCAGGGATCTTACTTTTTCTAACAGCCGGTTCCACAGGTGCGTGATATGTTGGCAGCACATGCACGGCCTCCCACTTTACTTTTGGCTTCGTTGCCCGCCATTGTAAGTAGAGGCTGCCTGCTGCTATAGCAACTCCTAACGCGCCAATGACGTACCCAGGATTAATAAAGGATTCCTCTTCTTTTTCTTCCGCCTTTTCTTCTTTTTTGGCTTTGTTCTTTTTATTCATCTCCGCGAGCTTCTTTCCGGCAGCGACTCTGCCTGGAGATTTAACCTTGGTAATCTTGGTATCTTCTACGGGTGGTTGTTCTTCGGTGCCACTCATCTTATATTAAGGGACTTGAAGGACTTGACAACGACTTGACAATGACTTGACAACGACTTGACTAAGTACTTGAGGTGACTTGACTAAGTACTTACGAATGACTTAACTAGGTACTTGAGGCGACTTGATCAGGTACCTCAGCAAGTGCTGCCTGGAAGACCTTTTCGACTTCTCTGTCCTTCTTGAAGTCCTTCCAAGACACCAGTACCTCCTTCAAGTCGACGTGCTGAGCTACGTGAAGTGCCGCAGAGGCGACTGCCATTAACTTACCGCACTTCAAAGACAACCAGCCGCAGGTTATCTTAAGTTCTTGGGCGATGACATAGTCCTCGCTAATGTCCTTCCGTAGTTGCTCCACGTCGTCTATGGGCAGCGCAAATCCAAGCAATTTAGTTGCAAGTCGGATAGCGGAGTCTGCGACGGCGTCCGTGGTCTTACTTGCAAGGGCGGCCTCGTACCTCTTATGGAACTTTTTGACTTCCTCTTCCGACAGCTTATTAACCTGCTCATGGGTAAGTTCCTTGCCTATCATTTCTTTGCACTTCCCAGATGACACAAGGATGTTAAGTTGTTCCTTGAGGTTACTTTCATCTAACTGTGTGGGGACTTCATCTATGAGCTGCTCAATGTCCATATATGTTAACGTCATACGGAAACCTCAAAGAGAAGATCATTTTGGAATGTTGGTGCGTTTTTAAATGCCGCATGTATTCGTGCAGCTGTTCCTTGGATATTTCACCGCCATAGTCGCTTAAGATGGTTTCCAGGT
This sequence comes from Actinia tenebrosa, assembly GCF_029948245.1. NCBI lineage: Eukaryota > Metazoa > Cnidaria > Anthozoa > Actiniaria > Actiniidae > Actinia > Actinia tenebrosa. Next base: position 1,830,301 of record NW_028292573.1, read on the forward strand.
CAGACTTGCTCGGAGTATAAAATACTACGAGAGATCCTATGTTTTCCCTAAAGGGCTTAGAGACACTGGTAAGCTGCTGGGAAAGCAACCAAACGCTGATATTGTCGTGTCTGCCGCTGAAAGCGAGCTTCACTAATTCGGAGGTGCGCTTTTTTACGTCGTCCCCGCAGGCAATGTCATCCAGTATGAGTAAAGTCTGTGTATCTTTAGGGAATTGCTTATGCCAGAACTTCAAATGGCTGGATAACTCGTTAGGGTCTAAAATATCTACAAAGAAGTCGTCATCTTTCACTCCTATGCCTTCCCAGGTGCGGTTATTCACGTAGGTGGGGCATAATAGCACTATGTAGTCGAAGCGGTATCTAAAGGGTCCTAATAGCTGCTCTACCACGAACTGGGTCTTTCCGCAGCCGGTGGGTCCTACTATCAGAGCATTGCAGGGAATATGATTCGGATCCATTATATATACAATGGACCCAGTGGACGCAGTGCAAAGAATTGTCGCCGACGCAAAAGATAAAAGAGACACCATAGAAATGCAAAGGGAAGAGATAGACCGGTTAAAAGAGCGCGTACAGGAATTGTACGATGAAATGTGTGGTCTGAAGCGCGCAGAACGGTTTGGCGCGCTTTTGACAATGGCGGGCTGGGCTAAGGAGTCCATTAAGGACTTCATTCGATATCCCCCATAGATATATGGACTGCATTACGTGCGAACTACCTGCTGACTGCATCATCGTTACCCCTCCGACGCCTCGTAAGAAATACAGCTGCTGTCACTGTAATAAGGTATTCTCTGAAGAAGACTTCGTTGGACATTGGTGTCCCGCGGATACTAAAGCACAAAGGACTTTAGACGACGCTCGAGAAGAGTAAGAGGTCGCAAAGAAGATCTTACTAAGCCCCAGCAAGGGGAATTAGCATAGGTCTTTCTTTTTTATTGTTATTTTGTTAAATGCTGCAAAGAGGCCTCAAGTAAGGGTCTATTTTTTATTGTTATTTCGTTAAATGCTGCAAAGAGGTCTCAAGCAAGGACCTATTTTTTATTGTTATTTTGTTAAATCATCGTAATCGAAGAATGGTTAACATGATTATCTTTTTGCTGGTTTCAACGATGAGAAAGAATGATGCCTCATCTTTTAATGGGGGCTTAACAAAATAACAATAAAAGGTAGATCCTATCCTAAAACCCCCTTACAGGGTTTAACAATTTAACAATAAAAAATAAGGTGTATATAATGAAGTGCGTGCAATGTGATAGAGCTTTTAGTAGCAAGCAGCGACTGCAATACCATCTTTCCAAGAAAGTCTGTCAGAAGACCATCAGCACTGTTTGCGGTGGCTGCGGTAAGGAACTGTCCACAGTACAGGCCCTACGATATCACCGCGAGCATAGAGTCTGCCTTAAAGGTCATTGCCGCCGATGCGATGAACCCCTCTTCGAAGAAAACTGGCATAAGTACCGCTGCCGTCGCTATGACCTCACAGATGTGGTCTGCGAGACCCACGGCGATTTAGCAGAGCGATGTTGCCCCCTTGAAACCGGCCGGGTGCTCACGCGACGTAAGAAGGAGATCGACGAAGACTTCGTATGCTTCGACGACTATGAGGGTGTAAGGTGGGAGAATAGGGAACACTGGGATGGCATCTGCGACCGATGTGGCTGTATACGTAGCGGCCAACATATTTGGTGCTGCCTTTACGATGGCCCTAAGCCCTTAGATCATTATCTGTTGGTAAGAAAAGAGTGGAATCTACTTAAGGTATAATGTTACCTTACATCGCAGCGTTCCTAGGAGGTGTGACTATTACCTTATCAGCGTATGAAATGGCGGAAAAAATGAGGGCAGACACAGCAGATGACTACTTATCCGCCCATGAAGAGGATTAGTCGCACAACGGATTATCCTCCGCTCGACGTTCGATGTCAAACTTCCATCGGCCGTTTACCTTACCATGACTGCGTAGGTGTGTATATTCTTCACCCTGCAGTATGTATCTCACACAGTCAGGCGCCCAAAGGCTGTATTCCTGACCGTCGCGTTCTAAGACCAACCTCAAACGGTCGATGTCTTCGAATGCGACGTAGTTTTTTATTCGGTATGAAACGCCTTGCAGCAGATCTCGCCAGTATGTTTGTTTAAGAATCATTATACCTATGAAATATTTTAAGGTGCGTGCTTAAAGTGTCTTGACCTTTGAATGCCTTAATGCACCAAGGACAAGGAATGCGAATGCCAGCAACATATTCATCTATTTCCCTGCAAAGTAGATCATAATCATTGCTTACGATGGTTAAATATCCATTTTCTTCAAATCGTTCCAACATTACCTTTTGTTTCTCGGACAATACGCCGGTGCCTTTGGGTGTCTTCAATTCTATGCATAATCCATTGTATTTATTATGGTTGTTAAGGATCAGCAGATCAGGTTGACCTGCCTGGTAGCCTTTCCGCCAGCTTTTAATGCGCTTACTTGCGGTGTCCTGCAGTTCTCCAAGACCTGGAACTATGATTACGTGCGAGTAGAACCTACGCACCCTGTGTACGGTTCTATCGTGTATGTCTGCCTCAGTTTCTATCTTAAATGCCATTGGATTTGAACCATTGAATCGCTTCTCCATATCGTATTTACCTGTCTTCCTTAGCGTGGGTAGAACGTCACCCAACACCCATTTCCTGAACTTTTTTGCTTCGGCCTTTTCAGATCCGAATATCAATTCGTAAAGACCTTCCTCCGTCAAATACACGGCATTGGGTTGTGCGTTAAGGGTGTCACGCTGAGTTACACCCTTTAAAGACTTCAAAGTTACCCTGTTTTCCTCTGATACGTGATCAGACGCCGCTTTTCTGGAATTTACGTAACCCAACGCCGCCGCCACCTCCTTCGCTTTGAAGTAAAGTTTATCGCCTTGCACTATGCATTGCAGTTTGGTTTCGTTGTTTTCAAATACGCGAAGCATTATATACGTAAGGAATATTTTTTATCCTTTCGCTTGGCTCAAGGAACGCGAATCAATACGCAACGCTTTTTAGCTGATTCATTTCTACACTCAGTTGCGCGTCAGACACGACAAAGACGTAGCAGTTTATCTTATCGCCGTCGCCCGCGGAGGTATTCTTGGTGCGCTTGATCTCCAATGTTATACCATCCTGGGTGTTTACTAGACGTAAACCCTGACCATGTAGGTCTTCGTCGTTCGTTGTGCGCATGTCGATCCACAGCGCGTACTTATCATTAAAGAATTCCTCGGGACTTACCTGGTCACCAAACTTACGCTTTACTTCTCTGTACACGTCTGCAGGCTTTATTCCCTGCGAGTAGACCTTGTTTGGAACGCCGTTTATGTTGACCCCCACATTAGTAATGTTGGGGTTGTGAAAGGCTTCGGAGTCGCGCTTACCAGCTTCGTAGGGTTTGGCAAACACCAACATCAACCCCGTGAGACTTCTTCGGGGGAGGTTAATGCTTTGGTTGATAACCTCATCCGTCTTATCCAGGAAGCTGAACGTCTTATACATCACTACGTGGTCGTAAAGGAATGCCTTCCCGGCGCTATATTCCATGCCGGCGCTACGTGCCAGATCTTCGCTGTACACGGTCTCATACTGCAGCTCTAAGTTGGTAATAGAATAGGGATCCACAGCTCCACTGATTGCGCTGTCCATTCCTCCTATGACGTTCGTAGTGTCCGCCAGGGTTACTTCAAACTGCAACTCGGATAACTGCCTGGGGTAGTACACGCCATGGTTCGTAATTACTTCGAAATCCAAAGGGATAACGTACTTACTACCATAGGCGGTCTTTACCCTCGTCGCGTCTGCTACTGCGGTTGCTCCACTGGAGTCCGTAGGCGCGGGGTTAGTATCGCTGCGAAGCTTACGAAGAATAACGCTTCCAATTCCCTGCTCTATCTTTTGTGCACGGTTAAAGGCTGTTAGCCACAGGTCCTTATACGTGGCGTACAAATCGTACCTATTCAAATCCAAGAGGGATTCCCCTGCGAACTTGATTCTCATCTTAGAGACGAGGTTCCTACCCACATTATTGACGGTATAGCGCTTGTCCTTGGTGCTTGGTTGTATTGCTAGGTCAAACCTTAGCGCCAGGGTACCAGGAACCAATACTAGGTTATCCGTTAGGCGGGGTACGCCTACGTACAGCGTCTCACCTGGCTTAGCGCTAGAAGGCGTGAATGTAACCCGGTGAAAGGTGCGTTCTGCTTTCAGTCCGCCGACCTGCTTAGGTAATATGTTGGGGTTTAACTTTGAGCTTATCATATATAATGGAAGCAAAAGGAACGGATTTCGATCCCACCACCGAAGAAGGTCAAGTCGACATTAACGACGAAGAATACGAGTCTTTGCTTCCTGATGACAGTGTAGACCCCCGAGGCCTTTTTGAGAAATTAAGGAGTAAGTATGGCAGCAGGGCCCGCGATGCTATGCGCTCTCTAAGAGATAAATTCGAGTCTAAGAATCCCCACGAACCCGTCCCGGAGTATCTGCAAATGGAAGACTTGGACGCAAGAACTGAAATATTAAGAGAAGTCATCGACAACGTAAGGCAGCGATATCCTAGCGCAAATCTGGCTCTCTTAGAGTTCGGAGTAGGAGATAAAGGCCAAATCCAAGTTCGATACGCAGGTAGAGAAAGATGGTACAACTTTTATCGAAGAAAGGAGTCTACCTTACTTAACAATGGCCTTTCGAAAGAAATAACGGCAGCGTTGGGAAATCCTAACATAACGCTGTTGTCTACCTTGAGTAAGAAGGAAACTACGAGGCTCAAAGGAGAATACCTTAAAAGCGTCAAAATGCCAGGTGTTAAAGCAAGCCTTGAATCTATGAACGCATTACTTAATAAGCAAGAAGGAGAACTCCAACGATTAGAAACCACTGAAGAGGAAAAGAGCGAAGAACTTCCACCAGATAGTGTCTTAGAAAGGGTAAGAGCCAAAAAGGAAACAATTCTAAAGGAAATACAGGAAAATAAGGTAACCATCGATGACCTTACGCGACAACTCGACGAAGCAACCAAGGAGGGTAGTGGTATCGATAGTCGATTCGAAGCCGTCCAGGAGGAAAACCAAGCATTGCAGGGGCGCATAGAAGAATTGGAAGACGAATTCATGAAACAAAGTAGGCTAACTACTGAAAGTCATACCGCCGAAATTGCAGAATTTAAAGCTAGGCTTTCTAAGCTGTTGGAAGAAAAAAGCGCCGCAAGGAATGAGCTAAGGGCTGCTTTGAATGAATCGGCGGGAAAAGACGCAGAACTACAGCGCTTGGAAAAAGAATTAATGGAGTCCGTTGACAGAGAAAGGCAAGTAATGGCGGACAAGGCAGTGGCGGAGGAACGAATACGACAACTTCAACAGGCCATCGAAGACCTGGAGGGGCAAATAGAGCGACAGCAGGAAATAAGTGACGACCAAAACCGCTCTGAAGAGGAAAGGGAAGCAGCTCAAAGGGAAGTAGAAACCCTTCAGGAAAGAGTCGCGGAATTACAGGCGCAAAAGGAAAACCTGGAAAAGGAGCTGGGGCTTACTACCAAGGAAAAGGTAAAAAGAGCCCTTTTGAAGTATGGCGTTCCACTGGCATTTGCGGTCGCTATTAGCACCGTAGTAGGAGTTATCCTTAGCGCGCTTAAGGCTACAGGCGCGGGCGTAAAGAAATTAGGCAATGGGCTGACGGACTTGGGAAAAAAGATGGCAGCCGGCTTGCCTGGGCTGCTGGGTTCGGTTGTTTCCCTTGGCACTTAGGGCCGGCGGAGAACTGTTAAAGTTTGTAGGGAATAACATTTGGATATTAGTCGTAGCTATTGGGGGTGGTCCTCCTGAAGAAGATGAAGGCTTAATCTTCTCATCGGACGGTGTCCTGCTTTGAGGATAATGAAAGACGGTATTAGCACCGCCCTGGTAATTTGGAACCAGCGGCAACACACTCATGGTAGAAATGGGCTTATGACTCCAGGCTGCATTAGCGGGCCTGCGACCTATGCGATTTATCCCAAACTTGCCGTCATCAGAAGTGACTTGCAACTTAGCATATTTACAATTGGCTAGCATATGAAAAGTTACTGGCGTTAGGTCTTCAGAGGACCTAGTGTAGGGCTCCATCGAAAAATGGGTAACTTTCCTGGTGTTCGTTGAAGTTCGATAAGGAAGCAGGGGCTTATTATTCTCATCGATAAGCCTAAACCCCACATTCGCATGCGTATTTGCATTAATGCTAATAGTGCAAATGACCAATGCAGTGCCCCCAACCTCAACCCACAGTCCGACGTCATGCCAAGCGCCGTTGTCATATCCCTCTTCATCTAAGCGGTGGGTATAACGCGTTTCCCTCACGTATGGATTCATATATTACAGGGAACAAGTTCCCTTCTAGAGGCTCATTACCGTCAAAGTGCTGATGGTCATGTGGTTATAGACAGTATTCCTTTGATTTTCTATGCTATTATGCAAACACTCCCGGTGTCATCTACTCTTATCTGCAAGCTTTACCTTTCCGTGGCAATCAGCAACCATGTGGAAAGTCCAAACGGAAGATTCTCAGAGCTATTCGTTGGCGGCTCTACTGAGAAATGCGTGGGCTCTCTGTTGTTCGTCTTCGCGCGCATGGGCTGTAATACTCCATTGTCGTCACAGAAACGAAATCCTATATTCGCACTGCTAACGGCCCCCAAAGAAATGCTGCATAATATCAACTTCTTTCCGGAGTAGTTCAAATCCACGGACATCCCCGTGACATCAACCCAAGATGCCTGGGTGTATTTTTTCTCGCCTGTGTAAGTCGTATAAACACAATCTACTCCAGTTACGTAGGGGTTGTTCATCGCCATATATAATAACTCAGACCAATGCTTGCAGCTGCTAGGCCGCCTTTAGTAAGTTATGGTCATATTCCTCAGGTATCGCAGGCAGGACCTTCTTTGATGGTTTCTTAACTACGGGTAGCTTCGTTTCGTGTGACTTTTTTTGGCTTCTCTACGAAAGTGAGGAATGTTCCTAAGAGTGTCAGAGTTCACGGCGTTCACCCCCAAACTTCAATATCCTTAGTACTACTCGCTGCGTTTTTGTTTGTTGTAATCCTACTCAGAACCAGTATTATAGATAAATTACTAGGCATTAACAAACAACCCGGGCTACTGCATAGTCCAAACCTCGCCTAGAATTTTGTATGGCTAGTTTGGTAACGCTGTACGCCCTTGCTAAATGTCTCCCTCCAGATGAACTTTCAAATAGATCAGGCTTCGGCTTCGCCGTCCTCGTCTGCGCGCCAGTATTTCCGATTATGCTGGATCGT
>NW_028292573.1:1837710-1881695 GCF_029948245.1 Actinia tenebrosa
TCCTTCATACTCCTCCACTATAATCATTATCTTCTTGCGAACCACGCGTGTGACAGTCATAAGATACTACAGATGGCTACCCTTCTTAGCTATCCAACGCCCGCACTTCGATCTGATATTCCAAAGACCAATTAATCCGTAGCTCTTTTTTGGATCCTCCTTCTATCTAATCAACGCCGGCTCATATAGATCGAACCGTGACATTACCCTAATTTCTTTTCATGGGGGAAGACCGCCCTCGAACTTCTGACGAAGGATTTGTGTTCCACGTGCTTCCTTTTTTATTTGCAATCCGTGGGTTTCATTCCCCGTAGCCGGGCTGCCTCGTTGTTCCCAAGACCGCGATGAGACCTGGGAGCCTCTGAGTCCATTCCCTTTGCGTTTGGAGGATCTTTCCACTCTTTCCATACTGGTATCCCACAGAGCGCCTTGATCGCCAATTCTTATTGATCTTTTCGTCGACGATGCTCTGACGCCCTGTGGTAACTCTGCTTTAGCTCGCCTATCTTAGTGACTGTGGTCTTTCATGGTCCTTGTACCCACGCCCATGAACTGTCCCCCGCCCTCCACTTGCAGCAGCTTGGCCATTCAAGACGCGCTTAATAAACCCTACTAGGGCTGTCTGCTACTTCCCCCGAATCCGTGCTGGTTATAGGTTCGGCGTCCTTGTAATCATTGCTTGAGATATCGACTACGGTCAAAGCGTACCTATAGGTCGTCTTTCTCACCTTATCGTGCGGCAAGACAAAGCAAATCGCGCTGATGAACTTCATTGGGGGTATTTACGGTGAAGCTGGGCCTGGATGTACTTAGGCACGGGAAGATAAACCTCCCTAGGGTTTGTTTTTTCAACCAGTTCTTAGCCGTTCGTCTGATAATACCCTGGCCGCGGTTCGCGAGTTTTCCCCCTTGAATAGCTTGAACGCTCCTCTCCAATAGCCTTCCGCCCCTAGTAAATCCTTTTAAGATTTTGTTCCTCATAACGTCGCGGCCCATTATCGGAATAGAATGGGCGCTTCGGCGATTGATTCAAGCGAAGGATAAAACAAGATGATCTTACGTCCGTTAAAATCCGCCGTCTTTTCCGTCCACTTTCAAAATGGTAGGTTTATGCTTTCTACCAAAGTTTAGATAATTCCATCGCTCAAAGAAATTAGTGTATTCCTCACTGGGGTCAAATTGATTACCTTTGGGTAGAAACTTGGACATAAGAGAAGACTTTTCTCCATTGTTGTAAACTATTGGACCAAGTGCGCAATAGACTTCATAAGATGGATGCTGCGACTTTCCATTTCACAATCGATCCTATGTACTGGGATGCTATTGTATCCCGTTGGTACTAGTAAGGCCCAGGCATTAGTTCTTACCAAGGTGAACTGTCCTTTAGATTGGCGTAGGCCCATTATTTTCTTGAATTTCATTTCAATGGGGTAATCCTGTGGTAAGAGTATATCCATGCTTTGCTAGCTCCTTAGCCAGTGTCATTGGGGTGTAATGGGAATCTGGTATTTTTGGTTTGGTACCGGAAGGTTCCGATGACAAAGCCATTAATTAAATTATACCAAGAATTGTACAAAGAGCAACTAACCAACCGAACCCTACAGGCTTTGATGGGAGGATTCAAATAAGTAGTAAAGTTATTCTTGTCGCTTTCCAAAAAGACGATCATTATATTAGATACGCCAAAGCCACGCCTCCGGCCAGCCCCTGCGACTCCTACAAAGACCAATTCATTGTCTTTTCGTTTCTTAGAAGGCTGGTAGTAATTCTTGAACTGAGGCTTTTTCATTCTAAAGTCGGGGGGGTGCTTGCGCATAAAGTTTGAAGGCGGTAGTCTGTGTTTTCGAAGTTCTTGTCTGCCTGCATTTTGTCCTTGGTAGTTCTTGTCCAACCAATCCCTGTAAGCTTGTCTTTTTTCATTCCAAGCTGCAACGTCCCTTTGATATTTTCTCCAGCGCTAAGTCGTGTCTCTTTCCTTTCGGCGGCACCACTTTTGTCGCCTCTAACTAATCTATCCAAATATTGACCACCATAATTAGCTCCAGTGAATGCTAAAGCTGCAATGACTCCACCCTGCGACTAAGCTAACCATTTATATGTTAGGCAGGTACTTTTTCTTTCCGTAGGTAATCCTTTACCATGATAGCCCCGCCTACGGCAGCGGTCATCTTAGTAAAGTTAGCGAGCTCTTGCTTGGGTCTTCAGTAAGTCTTCTTTGAGCACTTTCTTACCTACCCAACCAATACCCGCAACAATAGAAGTAATGATAGCTGCCTCTTCAACAGTTTTCAACAACGCGGTCGACATTATATTACAGAGCGAGAAGGAAGATCTAGGTCGCCACGGATGATAAATCTACTCCATTTCAGGGATCTTACTTTTTCTAACCTCCACAGGTGCGTGATATGTTGGCGGCACATGCACGGCCTCCCACTTTACTTCTGGCTTCGTAGCCCGCCATTGTAAGTAAAGGCTGCCTGCTGCTATAGCAATTCCTATCGCGCCAATGACGTACCCAGGATTAATAAAGGATTCCTCTTCTTTTTCTTCCGCCTTTTCTTCTTTTTTGGCTTTGTTCTTTTTATTCATCTCCGCGAGCTTCTTACCGGCAGCGACTCTGCCTGGAGATTTAGCCTTGGTAATCTTGGTATCTTCTACGGGTGGTTGTTCTTCGGTGCCACTCATCTTATATTAAGGGACTTGAAGGACTTGACAACGACTTGACAACGACTTGACAACGACTTGACAATGACTTGACAACGACTTGACTAAGTACTTGAGGTGACTTGACTAAGTACTTACGAATGACTTAACTAGGTACTTGAGGCGGACTTGATCAGGTACCTCAGTAAGTGCTGCCTGGAAGACCTTTTCGACTTCTCTATCCTTCTTGAAGTCCTTCCAAGATGTTCCGAAGGAACCTAGTACCTCCTTCAAGTCGACGTGCTGAGCTACGTGCAAAGCCGCAGAGGCGACTGCCATTAACTTACCGCACTTCAAAGACAACCAGCCGCAGGTTATCTTAAGTTCTTGGGATATGACATAGTCATCTCTTATGTCCTTCCGCAGTTGCTCCACGTCGTCTATAGGCAGTGCAAGTCCAAGCAATTTAGTTGCAAGTCGGATAGCGGAGTCTGCGACGGCGTCTGTGGTCTTACTTGCGAGGGCAGCCTCGTACCTCTTATGGAACTTTTGACTTCCTCTTCCGACAGCTTATTAACCTGCTCATGGGTAAGTTCCTTGCCTATCATTTCTTTGCACTTCCCAGATGACACAAGGATGTTAAGTTGTTCACTTAACTGTGTGGGGACTTCATCTATGAGCTGCTCAATGTCCATATATGTTAACGTCATACGGAAACCTCAAAGAGAAGATCATTTTGGAATGTTGGTGCGTTTTTAAATGCCGCATGTATTCGTGCAGCTGTTCCTTGGATATCTCACCGCCGTAGTCGCTTAAATTGGTTTCCAGGTCAGACTTACTGGGTGTATAAAATACTACGAGAGAGCCTATGTTTTCCCTAAAGGGTTTAGAGACACTGGTAAGCTGCTGGGAAAGCAACCAAACGCTGATATTGTCGTGTCTGCCGCTGAAAGCGAGCTTCACTAATTCGGAGGTGCGCTTTTTTACGTCGTCCCCGCAGGCAATGTCATCCAGTATGAGTAAAGTCTGTGTATCTTTAGGGAATTGCTTATGCCAGAACTTCAAATGGCTGGATAACTCGTTAGGGTCTAAAATATCTACAAAGAAGTCGTCATCTTTCACTCCTATGCCCGTCCAGGTGTGGTTATTCACGTAGGTGGGGCATAATAGCACTATGTAGTCGAAGCGGTATCTAAAGGATCCTAATAGCTGCTCCACGATGAACTGGGTCTTTCCGCAGCCGGTGGGTCCTACTATCAGAGCGTTACAAGGAATATGATTCGGATCCATTATATATACGATGGAGCCAGTGGAAGCAGTGCAAAGAATTGTCGCCGACGCAAAAGATAAAAGAGACACCATAGAAATGCAAAGGGAAGAGATAGACCGGTTAAAAGAGCGCGTACAGGAATTGTACGATGAAATGTGTGGTCTGAAGCGTGCAGAACGGTTTGGCGCGCTTTTGACAATGGCGGGCTGGGCTAAGGAGTCCATTAAGGACTTCATTCGATATCCCCCATAGATATATGGACTGCATTACGTGCGAACTACCTGCTGACTGCATAATCCCTCCCAAAACACCGATACCCAAACCGTGTAAAAAATACACCTGCCGTCACTGTAATAAGGTATTCTCTGAAGAAGACTTCGTTGGACATTGGTGTCCCGCGGATACTAAAGCACAAAGGACTTTAGACGACGCTCGAGAAGAGTAAGAGGTCGCAAAGAAGATCTTACTAAGCCCCCGGCAGGGGGGAATTAGCATAGGTCTTTCTTTTTTATTGTTATTTTGTTAAATGCTGCAAAGAGGTCTCAAGCAAGGACCTATTTTTATTGTTATTTTGTTAAATGCTGCAAAGAGGTCTCAAGCAAGGACCTATTTTTTATTGTTATTTTGTTAAATGCTGCAAAGAGGTCTCAAGTAAGGACCTATTTTTTATTGTTATTTTGTTAAATCATCGTAATCGAAGAATGGTTAACATGATTATCTTTTTGCTGGTTTCAACGATGAGAAAGAATGATGCCTCATCTTTTAATGGGGGCTTAACAAAATAACAAGAAATAATAGACCCTATCCTAAAACCCTCTTACAGGGTTTAACAATTTAACAATAAAAAATAAGGTGTATATAATGAAGTGCGTGCAATGTGATAGAGCTTTTAGTAGCAAGCAGCGACTGCAATACCATCTTTCCAAGAAAGTCTGTCAGAAGACCATCAGCACTGTTTGCGGTGACTGCGGTAAGGAACTGTCCACAGTACAGGCCCTACGATATCACCGCGAGCATAGAGTCTGCCTTAAAGGTCATTGCCGCCGATGCGATGAACCCCTCTTCGAAGAAAACTGGCATAAGTACCGCTGCCGTCGCTATGACCTCACAGATGTGGTCTGCGAGACCCACGGCGATTTAGCAGAGCGATGTTGCCCCCTTGAAACCGGTCGGGTGCTCACGCGACGTAAGAAGGAGATCGACAAAGACTTCGTATGCTTCGACGACTATGAGGGTGTAAGGTGGGAGAATAGGGAACACTGGGATGGCATCTGCGACCGATGTGGCTGTATACGTAGCGGCCAACATATTTGGTGCTGCCTTTACGATGGCCCTAAGCCCTTAGATCATTATCTGTTGGTAAGAAAAGAGTGGAATCTACTTAAGGTATAATGTTACCTTACATCGCAGCGTTCCTAGGAGGTGTGACTATTACCTTATCAGCGTATGAAATGGCGGAAAAAATGAGGGTAGACACAGCAGATGACTACTTATCCGCCCATGAAGAGGATTAGTCGCACAACGGATTATCCTCCGCTCGACGTTCGATGTCAAACTTCCATCGGCCGTTTACCTTACCATGACTGCGTAGGTGTGTATATTCTTCACCCTGCAGTATGTATCTCACACAGTCAGGCGCCCAAAGGCTGTATTCCTGACCGTCGCGTTCTAAGACCAACCTCAAACGGTCGATGTCTTCGAATGCGACGTAGTTTTTTATTCGATATGAAACGCCTTGCGACAGATCTCGCCAGTGTGTTTGTTCAAGAATCATTATACCTATGAAATATTTTAAGGTGCGTGCTTAAAGTGTCTTGACCTTTGAATGCCTTAATGCACCAAGGGCAAGGAATGCGAATACCGGCAACATATTCGTCTATTTCCCTGCAAAGTAGATCATAATCATTGCTTACGATGGTTAAATATCCATTTTCTTCATATCGTTCCAACATTACCTTTTGTTTCTCGGACAATACGCCGGTGCCTTTGGGTGTCTTCAATTCTATGCATAGTCCATTGTATTTATTATGGTTGTTAAGGATCAGCAGATCAGGTTGACCTGCCTGGTAGCCTTTCCGCCAGCTTTTAATGCGCTTACTTGCGGTGTCCTGCAGTTCTCCAAGACCTGGAACTATGATTACGTGCGAGTAGAACCTACGCACCCTGTGTACGGTTCTATCGTGTATGTCTGCCTCCGTTTCTATCTTAAATGCCATTGGATTTGAACCATTGAATCGCTTCTCCATATCGTATTTACCTGTCTTCCTTAGCGTGGGTAGAACGTCACCCAACACCCATTTCCTGAACTTTTTTGCTTCAGCCTTTTCAGATCCGAATATCAATTCGTAAAGACCTTCCTCCGTCAAATACACGGCATTGGGTTGTGCGTTAAGGGTGTCACGCTGAGTTACACCCTTTAAAGACTTCAAAGTTACCCTGTTTTCCTCTGATACGTGATCAGACGCCGCTTTTCTGGAATTTACGTAGCCCAACGCCGCCGCCACCTCCTTCGCTTTGAAGTAAAGTTTATCGCCTTGCACTATGCATTGCAGTTTGGTTTCGTTGTTTTCGAATACGCGAAGCATATTATACGTAAGGAATATTTTTTATCCTTTCGCTTGGCTCAAGGAACGCGAGCCTAGTAGGCAACGCTTTTTAGCTGATTCATTTCTACACTCAGTTGCGCGTCTGAGACTACGAAGATATATGCGTTGATCTTAGTAGTGTCGCTGGCATGTTTGGTGCGCTTGATCTCCAACGTAATGCCGTCCTGGGTATTTATCAGGCGTAAACCCTGTCCATGTAGGTCTTCGTCGTTCGTTGTACGCATGTCGATCCACAGCGCGTACTTATCCTTAAAGAATTCCTTTGGGCCAATTTGGTCACCAAACTTACGCGCGACTTCCCGGTACATGTCCTCGGGCTTTATCCCTTGTGAGTAAACCTTATTAGGCACTCCGTTAATGCTAACGCCTACGTTAGTGATGTTAGGATTAAAGAACGCCTCAGAGTCACGCAATCCTGCCGTGTATGTCTTTGCGAACAGCAACATTATCCCTGTAAGGCTGCGCCTGGGAAGGTTAATGCTTTGGTTGATGACCTCTTCGACATTATTTGTAAAGCTGAACGTCTTATACATCACAACGTGGTCGTAAAGAAAAGCCTTGCCGGAGCTGTATTCCATACCGGCGCTACGTGCTAAGTCTTCGCTGTATACCGTTTCATACTGCAGCTCTAAGTTAGTAACGGAGTATGGGTGGACGGCTGAGGAACTTACATCTTTTCCTTGCAGGATGTTCGTAGTATCTGCTAGGGTCACTTCGAACTGCAGCTCGCTTAGCTGCCTTGGGTAGTATGCACCGTGGTTCGTAATAACTTCAAAGTCCAAAGGAACGACATATTTAGTACCATAAGCCGTCTTTATTTCGTCTTCTCCCGAGGCGCTGTCGGTTGCGCTTCTTACCTTGCGTATGGCTTCGCTGGCGATTCCCTGCTCTATCCTTTGCGCGCGGTCAAATGCAGTCAACCATAAGTCTTTGTACGTGGTATACAAATCATACCTGTTTAAGTCCAGCAAGGATTCCCCGGCGAACTTTATGCGCATCTTTGAGACAATGTTGCGGCCAAGGTCGTTGACAACGTGACGCGCGTCCGCAGTGCTTGGCTGTATTGCTAGGTCAAACCTTAGCGCCAGGGTACCAGGAACCAATACTAGGTTATCCGTTAGGCGGGGTACGCCTACATACAGCGTCTCCCCCGGCTTTGCGCTAGAAGGCGTGAATGTAACCCGGTGAAAGGTGCGTTCTGCTTTCAGTCCGCCGACCTGCTTAGGTAATATGTTGGGGTTTAACTTTGAGCTTATCATATATAATGGCAGTAGAAGGTGATTTCGATCCCCTTACCGAAGAAGGTCAAGTCGACATTAACGACGAAGAATACGACGCATGGACTACAGGCGCGGAAACCGACCCCCTAATCTACGACATGGCCCTAGAAAACACGTACGGCAGTAGGTGGAAAAGCTTCAAGACCTCCTTGAATCGCATGTGGCGCGAAAAGAACCCGGGTAAGTCCGTCCCCGAGTACATAGAACTTCGAAACATGGGTGAGCAGGGAGCAACCGCGCGGGAAACCGTAGAGTGGACAACGCAAGAGCTAACGCAGCGCTATTCCCACTTCGAGGCCGACGACGTAAGGCTCACGGAACGCGGAAACAAAGTCCTCATAAGCGTCCAAGACTTGAGATTTCCTGACAAAAACCGCTGGACGAAACCGCAACCCCTTTTCGACGACAATGGTGAAGTTAGGGGTGACGTGGCAAGATTAAAAGGCTTTCAACTAGCTACCAGAAGTGCGTTAGAAAGGTTGACAGCCTTGAATGAAAGGGTCGCACTAGAAAAACACGCCGAGGAACTACAAGAAACGTTGAAGGAAAAGGAAGCAAATTACGAAAGACAAATACGGCGGCTAACCGATGCTCACAAGAAAGAAATCGAAGGCAAGAACGAAGTCATACTGCAACTCAGGCGAGAAGCTGAAACGGCTTTAGACGAAAGAGACCAAGCCCGACACGCCTTCAATCTTGTTCTAAAAGACCTGGACATGAGCAAGGAAGAAGCTAAGAACTTACGTACCACCATAGCAGGCTCTTTAGAGGAACGGCGGCAGTTGGTTGCCGAAAATAACACTAAAGAAGAGCAAATCCGGCAAATGAGACAGGCCATCGAAGACCTGGAGGGGCAAATAGAGCGGCAGCAGGAAATAATCAATGACCAAACTCGTACTGAAGAGGAAAGGGAGGCAGCTCAAAGAAAACTAGAAACCCTTCGAGCACGCCATGCGGAATTACAAACGCAAATAGAAGGTAAGGAAAGGGAGTTGGGGCTTACCACCAAGGAAAAGGTAAAAAGAGCCCTTTTGAAGTATGGCGTTCCACTGGCATTTGCGGTCGCTATTAGCACCGTAGTAGGAGTTATCCTTAGCGCGCTTAAGGCTACAGGCGCGGGCGTAAAGAAATTAGGCAATGGGCTGACGGACTTGGGAAAAAAGATGGCAGCCGGCTTGCCTGGGCTGCTGGGTTCGGTTGTTTCCTTGGCACTTAGGACCGGCGGAGAATTGTTAAAGTTCGTGGGTAACAACATTTGGATATTAGTCGTAGCTATTGGGGTGGTCCTCCTGAAGAAGATGAAGGCTTAATCTTCTCATCGGACGGTGTCCTGCTTTGAGAATAATGAAAGACGGTATTAGCACCGCCCTGGTAATTTGGAACCAACGGTAACACACTCATGGTAGAAATGGGCTTATGACTCCAGACTGCATTAGCGGACCTGCGACCTATGCGATTTATCCCAAACTTGCCGTCATCAGAAGTGACTTGCAACTTAGCATATTTACAATTGGCTAGCATATGAAAAGTCACTGGCGTTAGGTCTTCAGTGGATCCAGTGTAGGGCTCCATCGAAAAATGGGTAACTTTCCTGGTGTTCGTTGAAGTTCGATAAGGAAGCAGGGGCTTATTATTCTCATCGATAAGCCTAAACCCCACATTCGCATGCGTATTTGCATTAATGCTAATAGTGCAAATGACCAATGCAGTGCCCCCAACCTCAACCCACAGTCCGACGTCATGCCAAGCGCCGTTGTCATATCCCTCTTCATCTAAGCGGTGGGTATAACGCGTTTCCCTCACGTATGGATTCATATATTACAGGGAACAAGTTCCCTTCTAGAGGCTCATTACCGTCAAAGTGCTGATGGTCATGTGGTTATAGACAGTATTCCTTTGATTTTCTATGCTATTTATGCAAACACTCCCGGTGTCATCTACTCTTATCTGCAGCTTTACCTTCCCGTGGCAATCAGCAACCATGTGGAAAGTCCAAACGGAAAGATTCTCAGAGCTATTCGTTGGCGGCTCTACTGAGAAATGCGTGGGCTCTCTGTTGTTCGTCTTCGCGCGCATGGGCTGTAATACTCCATTGTCGTCGCAGAAACGAAATCCTATATTCGCACTGCTAACGGCCCCCAAAGAAATGCTGCATAATATCAACTTCTTTCCGGAGTAGTTCAAATCCACGGACATCCCCGTGACATCAACCCAAGATGCTTGGGTGTATTTTTTCTCGCCTGTGTAAGTCGTATAAACGCAATCTACTCCAGTTACGTAGGGGTTGTTCATCGCCATATATAATAACTCAGACCAATGCTTGCAGCTGCTAGGCCGGCCTTTAGTAAGTTATGGTCATATTCCTCAGGTATCGCAGGCAGGACCTTCTTTGATGGTTTCTTAACTACGGGTAGCTTCGTTTCGTGTGACTTTTTTGGCTTCTCTACGAAGTGAGGAATGTTCCTAAGAGTGTCAGAGTTCACGTCGTTCACCCCAAACTTCATATCCTTAGTAGCTCGCTGCAGTTTGTTGTTGTATCCTACTACAGAACCAGTATTTATAGATAAATTACTGGGCATTAACCAACAACCCGGGGCTACTGCGTAGTCCAACCTCGCCTTAGAATTTTGTATGGCTAGTTGGTAACGCTGTACGCCCTTGCTAATGTCGCCCTCCAAAATCGAACTTTCGAATAAGATCAAGGCTTCGGCTCGCGTCTCTTCTGCGGCGCCCGTATTTCCGATTATGCTGGATCGGGTGTTTACTTGGGCTCCAAGGATGGAATACACGTAAGCCTCTATGCTGCGGTTCAAACGGGCAAGGCCGGCTCTAGTTAGTCCTTTACCTTCTGGGGGTATGAAATTAAGATATTGCTTCGTTTGCTCGTCGTTGGTAATTTTGATAATCAGTGGATTAGCCCCTGCATACTTACCGCCCTCGTCTTTGAACAAAGGTCCGTCTCTGACTTCCTTAGTGGTCTTAGCATTTGGTTCGAAGAAGGTGCTACTGTCGTGAGTTTCTTTATGATACCCAGTGTTCCATCGTAGATTCAATGCATGAACTTCCTTATCACTTAGCTCGTGTCCACCAATCCCCCAATAAGCCCAAATATACCCCAGACCATTGTTAGCGCCGGCAGTGCATCGGAAATCCTTCCCTACAACACCGAACTCCTTACAAAGTCTATCATAAGCCGGCACGCTGTATTTATTATCCCTTGGATAAAACGTGGCATCTCCCGGCAGCGCAATAACACCCATTTCATGCAGTATTCTTCTAACCGTGAAGTGAAAATGAAACATAAATATTGAATTCTTCATCAAGCTTGCGCTTACACCACAGCCGCTAGTGGCACACCAAACAGCAAAGTTTAGTTGCTGCGGCCAATAACGCATGTTAGGACCACTTAACCATTCATGAGATTCCTTAGCGGTGGTATGAATAATGGGTACGTCTTTGAAGATATCCCGCACCTTTAACGGAAAGGAATGCTTGTTAAAAATCCGCATGTTCAGCGTTAGGTCCAAGCTTGGGTGTTTATCAAATGAAGCTGCGGGTATCGGATAAGTACTGGTACCCAGCAATAATTCCTTTGACCAACCTTGCACGGGCTTATCTTCAACATATGTTGGCTTAGGCTTATGTTCAACATAACCAGAATTCTTCAGTTGATCGTCTATCTGATTAACCAGCGTAGGTTTCAAATCCTCATTACTGTACATTCTGGAGCCGTTATAGTAAATACCATCGGGCCTTCTTTCGAACTTACTAGCATCCGCGTGCGGAAACATCTTCCTGAAGGCCCTCCAATTCCAGTAATCCCTATTGTCGTGATGTGGCTGCTCCTGTATATCACTCCCAAAAGCGTCGTACATTAGTATATATAATGGATGTTATACCATCAGCGCCTCCACTCTATCCTGAACTTCCTAAGGAGGGTACTAACGAACTAAACGCTGAAAACTTTCGTTTGAATAAGGCAAATCTAATCCTCGCTTACTTAGAGGGTCAAACGAAGCACTATGAGGAGGTCAGGAAAAAGTATGCTAGAGCCCGAAGCATATTACATAAAATCGCGATAACTTCCGGCTCCATGTCCGTGGCGTTAACAGGCTCTGGCGTTGCTACTTCGCTTACTGGACCGGGAATAATCGTTGGAGTTCCTTTGGCTAGCGTCGGCGCCGTCTGCGGTATTATTTCGGCTGTTACAACAGGCGTTATGAAACAGTTGTCAAGCAAAATATCCAAGCATGACACGACAATAGCTCTGTCAAGGGCTAAAGTAAATACGATCATTGACCTTGTCTCAAAGGCTTTGCGTGACAGAAAGATAGACAACGCAGAATTCTCGCTTATCTTAGCTGAAGAAGACAAATACGAGAAACTAAAGTCGGACATAAGGAATAAAAAAACCATCGTGAAAGATCTTTCCGAGGAATCTCGCAAAAAGATCTACCAAGAAGCGAAAGAAGAGCTTCAAAGAAAGCTTGCTCAGTAAACATCTGCTTTGAAAAGAGCGTGACAGGATTTCGTTTACATATCGAACGACAGTCTGGAAATTACGCGTAATCTTATGGCATGGGGTTTATACCATGATACACGGCATGACCTTATTTAGTAAATTATTACGCGTAATATAAATTATTTAGTGAATTATTACGCGTAATATAAATTATTTGCATGACCTTATTTGACGAATTATTACGCGTAATTTCTCATCTTATGCCATAAGATTCACTATCTTCTTGGAATCCATCCTAAGAGGGGGTGGTTGGGGTCGATTTCGTGAAATATTTCGTAGATTACGTCAGGGTAATAAGGAATATCCTTATCCAGCCGACAAAACATCCACTCGGCTTTTGTCATATCAGAAACCTCGGGAATAGACTTACCGGTAATTTCAGACAAAAGATAGGGAATAGCTTTGTAATATTTCCCTAGTTTTAATTTTTTCAGCGTTTTCCGTAGACTTTGCGGGGTTGGCTCTTCTAAATGGTCTATGATTTTCTTCTTTACTTCGTTATCTAAATATACCGGTCGATAACCTTGGATATGACTCATCCAGTCCCTGAAGTATTTTATTCTTTTGTATGGCGTCTTCTTACGACCTCCGTTGGAATAATATTGCTCTTTGGTAGCACAAGGCACGGCATTACGAATATTCTTACCGCACTCGTAACACTGTGCTGACGTGTCGTCTTCTATTTGCATTTTCTTACCACAACAAATATACTTATTTGGTTTAGTAGACACAAACTTGGGTTTCAAGCACTTTACACAGAAATCATAAACAAACTCTTTACATTCTTCGCACTCCATATATAGACTAACATATTTGCGCTGTTGCCCCCAACCACACTTGGAGTGGGGATTGTCCGTAGGTGGATTTTTGACACGGGTCTTGCCCGTGTTGAGATTGCGCTGGAACCCCCATTCCCTATACTACTACCATGGTATTGATTTTGCTTTTAAACATGGTTGACCATGGTCAAACCATGGTTGTTCTTTTACATAGCAAGACATTAACTGACCATGGTTGACCATGGTTAAACTTGTGCAATTTAACGTTCATGGTTGACCATGGTCAAAACATTGTCACATCATGGACAAACCATGGTCAACCATGTTTGCTTGACCATGTTCTAACATGTTTTAATCATGCTTGACCATGGTTTGACCATGGTCCTGACGCAGGGGTCGTCACACATTTTCAATTTTGTGTAGTTTCATAATATAATATATGCCCAAGACCCAATACGGGTAAGGTAAAAAATACGAGATAAGTGACAAACAGAAAAAATGAATAAGTATGTAAAGTATAAAGAAATATAAACATGGATATAAAATAAAGTTTTAGGATAAATTTTACTGGGAGTCATCATAACGAGCCCACTTCTTGTGCTATCATAATTTTAAGCTGAAATCATTTGTCTGAGCGAATATCCAGATCTGGATGCGCTTTGCAGGGTTGCTCTTGTGCACTCAAGAGTCTTTTGCTGACTTCTGTCCTTGGAATGAACTTTAATAATTATGAATAGCTAAAATACCAACATGCAACAACTATGCCCTAATCAAATCCATTAACTTTTACCCTACTGGTACAGGCGTATTTTCATATTTATCTATTTGTGAGTCATTTTTTTGTTAATTTGCATAAAAATAGTACCTAGACCTCTACTACAAAGGTTAACGAACTGCATCAGGTAACTAAATTCACAATCTTATTTTTTTGACTACTCTCTCTAGGGACATATGTCAAATGACATTCTATCATGATTATGAAAGACCTGTCCAGCTTCTTTCTAAGAGATAATGCGTGAGCTATAAAAGTTTTCTTACGTTGATGTTAATACCTGTTGCATTAGATTTTAATCTAGTTCAAAACACAAATTATTTTAATACATTATAAAGAAACATTATATTAAGTTACTGCCATGCCATCATAACAGGTGTCTGTACAGCAAAGACAATAAATAACATCTATCCAAATAAAATCTAGCAACGAAAGCCCAATTTCTAGTTGTTAAAGAAAAAGGGCATTTCACTTGACATTATATACTGTAGTACACAACAAATACAAGATAATAGACTTATAGACATTACTACTTGCTCATCATATCAGTAGGCAAACTTTAATTTTGTCTGTATTTTGAATCCTATGTTTGGATAATGACTTTGACATGTTGTTCGAAAAATTGCTAATGAAATAAGAAAATTAATCATTTTAATCCGAAATATTTTCTTTTCTTCAATCATTTTATTTCTTATTTTTCAATCTTTTTGATGCCTACATTACCACATAACTTATTGCATTTTTTTGTCAATGAATCTTTCTGTGAGCACATGCATGCCCTTATGAAAATATAGATCCTCCTGTCTTCCACTCCCAAACAATGCTGAACACCAAATCAAGCCAATGAAATAACATTAATAAGTGAGACTTATATACATTTTTATTACCGACAAGTCTTATTAATAAGCAACAGCTAGCAAAAAGAGAGACAATGTCTCCATGCACAAACTTAATTGTCCAAAACTAGTGTGTATGCTGAGCCTTGTCTTTGAGTCAGGGATTATTTCTTTATAGTCTTCACAAGTCAATCAATATTCACTGCATTTATCTATCAGGTGGTCATATGTAGCTTAACACAGTATCAGTGTAAGTGGTACTGAACCATACAATTATTGTAAAAAAAAAAGCCTGTAACTTAGAAAAATAACATAAAAGAAAGAAATTGAACTGATCAGCAGAAAACTTCCATTATTATCTTAAACTTTTAAAAAAGAGATACCTCATGCATGTAGCTAGACTTCCAAAAAGTCTGTTGGCATATGTGCACAACAAATTAATTCTCGCTTCACTTAAATACTGCCACCTGGCTAGCTCAGTTGGTAGGAGCGTCAGTCTGTTGTGTGGGAGGTCATGGTTCAAGCCTTGGCCGGACCAACACTCAGGGTCTTAAAATAACTGAGGAAAAGGTGTTGCCTTTGTAATTATGTCTGCAAATGGTTCCTTCAAGTCTTCTCGGACAAAGACTTAAAGCCATAGGCCCTGTCTCCCAACCCTTCCTAACCAACAGTAAATGGGGGACATAAAATAACCTGTTGAGTTATTTGTGCTAGAGTAGGGGATTGTCTCCTGGTTCAACAGCCTATCCCAATTTGAAGGCATAATACTAGTCTACTATATGTAACAATTCACACTCATGACTGTAAGCTGCACGGCTGCCATGGCGCCTTAATATGCAGCCCGTAAAGTGCTCCACTGGTTATAAAATGTAAAGCGCATTGAGATATTTGAAATGCGCTATAGAAATACCCCATTATTATTATTATTATTATTATTATTATTATTATTATTATTATTATTATTATTATTATTATTATTATTATTATTATTATTATTACTATTATCATCAAATAATAAAAAAATCCTCGGGAAACAAGCTACAGTAGAGAGGTTGAATTTGGGCAAGTCTAGCATATTAGGATTATTTCATCTCTTGCATCACAAGGGTAACCGGTCTTTTCGAACCAAAGTCTTTTCGATCCAGGTCTTTTCGAACCAGGTCCAGGTCTTTTCGAACCACCTATATACACTTTCGATCCACCTATATAACTAAAGCATATAACACGTCCTATATGCTGTGTACATAGTTAATTTAAAAGAGTATAGTTTAAAAAGTTGTCTTGAGCACCGAATAAAAGATTATGATCAAAAAAGAAATCAAAACTATGCGCGTTGTACTATGAATTTGGCTGGGCATGATGACACATCGGTGTCACGGACTTTTTCAAACAAACGCCTTTAACCTGTCTTGAATAGTAGAAAATTGTTTTAAATTCTTGTTTATTGTATCTAATAACTGTGTATAAACATAAAGTGGAAATATCAGTGGCTAAGTTTAGCGTATGAAATGCTAACTGTTTTTGTTTAATCGATCAAATCGTTTTGGATTGAAGAGATAATGAATTCAAAACGCCATTCAGTTCTGATTGATTAAGCTTATTTATGTGTTTCACATACTTGAATATTAAAGTTTTTTTCTAAAGTTAATCAACATCTAAATCAAAATGAAAACTGTTGACTTCTGAAACTATTTATTGATTAGTAAAAACTTATACAAACGGTTCAGTTGAAAGAAACTCCACTTCTTAGCGTCCTTCGCAACCGAACAACAAACATTTGTCACAACGTTTAACTCATTTGCCATGTGTTTCCCTTAATGTATTTGCCATGAGTTTAACATAAACATTACGGAAGAAAATAACTGTGTTTTTGTGCTCAAGATTTGGGCAAACAAGCAAAATATTTCAATCAAATACACAAATCGGATAGAGTGACTCTAGTTTGCCGGTTTCATTAACGAGTTTCACATGTAACACTCTTGTTGTCACACATATTTTTGTTCGCGTCTTAAATTTTTAACTCCTTCGCGATGTTTCCCCTACTTTATTTGCCGTGAGTTTAATATAAAATATATTATAAAATGCGTATATAAAACTTTTTTTGCTTAATAAGACTGGGTTTATGTTTATCATGAACTGCTTTTTCTAATGTATATGTATAAAATGTGTTGTGTTATGTATCGCTCCTTTAATTTGTGAATTATCTGTTTTTTTCTTTATTCTTTTGTGATGTTTCTCTGTTTTTATTCGTTTGACAGGTATTTTAAAGCTTCTTGGATAATAAAAGAAAGTTTTTGCAGAAAGATTTGGGCAAACAAGCAAATATTTCTAACATAAATCGGATAGTTTGCAGGTTTCATTGACAAGTTTCACATGTAACACGTCACACAACATCTATTCGTTCGCGTCTTTTACAGACTTTTTTTAACTCATTCGCGATGTTCGCTCCCCTACTTTATTCGTTTGAAAGGTATTTTAAAGCATCTTGAATATAAAAACGTTTTTGAAGAAGATTCCAAAAATCAATAAATAACTCGTTACCAAATAGAAGATTTACCGGTTTCATTGACGAGTCAGTAACAACACACACGCTAATTGTCATACACGCTTGTCACACAGCAGTAATCATTCGCTTCTAAAGTTTTGGACTTCTTCATAATATTCCTTCACTTTATTCACTAGGAGATACATATGAATGAAGGAGAAAACGTTTTTTCTTGGCTAAAGACTTTACGTTGGAAGTGACTATGGGGGCTAACTTATTGACTTCGTAAGCGATACTAACACATATCACACACGATCACACACGATACTTGGTTCACTCAGTTGGATTAATTCACTTCTTCTGTGATATTTATGTAAAATTTCGGAAAGAAAACACTAAACATCTATAAAATATTTCACAACTGTATTGGATCGAATGTGTATGTATGTGGATCGAAAGTGTATATAGGTGGTTCGAAAAGACCTGGACCTGGTTCGAAAAGACCTGGATCGAAAAGACTTTGGTTCGAAAAGACCGGTATTCATGACAAGCATAGAAAATAAAATATAGATAACTATACGATAGACAGCACTCAGGTCTCTTTTTCACTGAGTGCTGACATATTTTATTTACAACTTAATTCTATGCTAGAAATGAGTCATTCTGTGCTGCTGTTATCGAGTTTTAAAAGAATTGAAATCATTTTACCACAAAGGCTGGAAAGAAAAAACAAGTCATTTATTTTATTTTCTTCTCTTAATTATTTCTTTGCTTTTACATGAAATTCTGAGACCCAAAACCAACAAAGCTGTCTTTTTTATCCAAATTGCATGCAACAGCCCTTGATGTAGTATTGTGAAAGTTAGGCATCCAATATAAATAAACTTTACAAAATCATGTTCAAACATATTATGCAAAATCCCAACCGCCCATACTACAGTGTGTCTATCACAGTATGGTTAAAAACATAACAAATACTGCAGTATTTTGCAGTTACTGTAGAAACCACTAAATCTATAAGATTTTCTGATTTTTTTTTTTTTTTTTTTCGTCAAACCAAATGTTTGTTAACAAAAAATGAAGGATATCAAACAGAATGTTATAAGACATTGGTTGATTTGCATATGAAATAGTAAAAACAGCAGGATCAATACAGGCTGTCTTACTCAAGATCAAAACAATGGGCTACTCTATAAACATAAAATATTTGTCATGCAACATCATCATTATAAATATTAGTATGCTACATATTGATTTTCAAATAAATGTCACTCCAGCCCCCCCCCCCCCCCCCCTCCCCCCCCCCCCCCCTCTCTCTCTCTCTCTCTCTAACTAGTACCCCTTCCAGGCAATGTTGAGTTCTGATTGCTGAACCACAAATTAAGCCATTGGAACAACTGGCCGATAAATATGAGGAAGTGGTGAAATATATAGAGACTATCACATGTTAAAAGCTTGATATTATTTCTATTCATGAGTTTCCATTGCAAATGAGAGGGTTTGTTAGTGAGCAGATATGGAAAACAACTTTAAATGATATCCTGGGCTCTTATTATTAACTGAGGCAATATTTTTTTGTCTTTATCACATTGATATTGACCCTAAATATAAGTGTTTTTCTTATGACTTTGTTTGTATAAACAGGACCAAAAACAGCAAAAATGGGAAGAAACCCCATATAAATTTTGTTCAAGAGATCGAGTAAGCCTCTGCTATCGATACTCTTTAGTCAATATAAAAGCGAATAACTACAATATGTAGCTCTTGGACATCTGCCATTTTGAATGGCATTCTAACTATCCTATTTTGTTTACATTTGTGCTATACGGTGACTCATTTGATAAGCGAATACGTTTCAACTGAACACATCAAATGAAGATTTTTTTTCGTTTTACATATCATTTTTCATTGTTTGCTTTTATGCATTAATTTCTGTGACCAAGCTTCAGATTGCAACCTAACACCCCTTGGCATATATTATTTTGAAAATTAGGCATCCGTATGATATTTTTCATAGCATTATGTAAACATATTATGCAAAAATTCTAACCATTCACTCTATGTGGATAAAATATATACCCAATATGTTCTTTAAAAGTTGAAAATAATATCTTACAGTTTTTAACTTGTAAATGGATGCTGGTTTTTTGACATTTTTTTCTTCTAGCAAGCATTTTGTAACAAAAATTGAAGGATATAAAACAGGAAGTTATAAGACATTGCTTGATTTGCATATGAAACATAGACATAACAGCAGGATCGATAGGAGATCTTGACTCAAGATGAAAACAATAGCGGCCCGACTGTAAACATGAAATATTTGTCATGCAACTAATCATTATAAATATTAGTATGCTATATCTTGACGTTCAAAGCAATAAATCATGATTTTTAGTAAGACAGTTTGGTAGTTACAAATATAACTATATAATATAACAGGCACTATAAATATATATAATTCAGTCTTCTAGTAGACTAAATAATTTTCAAAGTGAAAATTTATACTTTAAATTATATATAGCTAGTGATGCTGCAGGTTGGTAAGACATACATAAAAACACAGTCCCTTCAGAAAGCTAAGCATCCTGCATATAACTAACTAATTTGCTGCCTTTCATGCATAAAGTAAATGATATATGTTAATGATAACTAAATGGGAATGAACATATCACAAAAATCATAGAAATGTGCTATTGAGACATTTCTGGAAAAGGTAAAAAATGACAAGTGAGTTGAGAGTTGTGGTTATAGAATATATTTGAATGTAGTAACATGAGTGTGTAATGATGACATATAGGGCCTCACAAACTTCTAGCTTTAAACCCTACTTTGTATATAAGTAGTAAAAATATCTTATTTATATTTATTTAGAGAGCACAGAGAAATTTAGAATTTACATTCATTTGTCACTGGACTTTTGACCTTATAACGTTAACACTACATTATGATACATGATCTAACTCACAAGACAATAATATAATATATAAACCACAAAATCATATTGCCATAATGGCTAATATGGATATCACAACCCATATATATTGTCAAAATGGTGTTACCACTTGTACAAAGGCGACAAAAAGTAGTCACCTAATTAATGTAGTAATGCTGACATATGAAAAATTGTGCAATCCTGTATTATTTTGCAAGAATCCAAGTAAACCCACATGGCTACTTAAAATATTTTTATGGCCTTAATTCTGAGGCAAGATATCTAGTCAGATTTATTAACTCTTACTTCACTTTCATTCAACATTCATTAAGTCAATTGAGTTTATTATTGTAATTTTGAAACAAAGTTTAGCTTATCACTACAAAAAGTACATCTGAGAAATAGTTAAATCTATCAGGTTTCATTTTTATTCTATAATATATTCTATAATAAATTCTATATATATGTATATTTAACATAGGACAATAATGACTAGGGCCCAGCAGGGGTACTCCCTTTGTTCAGGTGGTAGGGGTGATGGGCACTCCTTTGGGTTGAAAATGTTCCCTGTGTGGACCTTTTAGGGGTTCCGGCTCAAAAGTCAATTACATAACATAACTCCATACCTTTTGGGGTCATTTATTATGCCCGTTATCCGTGCTATGCCGCTGTTTACTCTACGATGATGCACTAAATATTTCTTTAATATGATCATCGTTATAATCTTATTATACGCTGTCCTGTCATTCGTTAAACCGGCGTTGATAGCTGTGATTAATAGTAAATTACTGAAATAAAGCTGTTCAATGTCAGTATAACTACTGCAATTCTCTATATTATTCAAAATCAGACATCTTAATGGCTTGTTGTGAACTGGTCTTTTGCTAGTCATGATGGCATTGATAAGGTTAAATTCCTTTTCTTTTAAGGTCACCAGTCAAAAATATAACAGGTACAAACTGATTATTTTTTATATGACAGCAGCGAAAAACTATAGTTCAGCATGCAGCGAAAAACTTAAGTTCAGCATGCAGCGAACAACTAAAGTTCAGCATGCAGCTGAATCCGTGTGACATCTCCCAACTACAGAATTCGCAGAATATTGAGAATCGCAGTATACGTAAGATATAAACTCACAATTTAGCTTTAAAATATAGTGTTAACAGTATTAACAAACAAAATATCATCACAATGCCAAACAGGGAAGTGGGATTTAATTACCTGTTTTGCAAATAACATTAAATTATTAGCAAAGACTCTCAATTTATCAAGGTTAAAACACATTAACCAATAAAAAATCCATATTGGCCCTGGAAATTCGTTATGTATAATCCCCACGATCAGATAGTACACTATATTTTTTCAGAAAATATACCATAGCTTTTAGTATTCTGGAAAAGCAACACCTTACAAAAACATGGAAACAATTTCATACATTTTGAGGAACATAATGAACAGAGACAGTAACAGTTCATTAACAAAACTTCTGCCAAAACGAAATGTACATAGTTATTCTTTAAGAAATCCAAAAACATTTAGCCTTTATAAATTCAAGACCCAATGCTTTAAAGATAGTTTTTTACCTTATGCTATTAGTAAATGGGACGCCATCCTTTAGCAATATTTCAGTGTTCTCAATTCATGTTTTATAACTTCAAATTTTTTAAATAATCTTTATTTTATATTGTAAATTCAAGTTTTACAATTTTATATTGCCATTTGAATAAAGTTAAGCATTATTCTTATTCTTATTCTTATTCTTATTCTTATTCTTATTCTTATTCTTATTCTTATTCTTATTCTTATTCTTATTCTTATTCTTATTCTTATTCTTATTCTTGCTCTATTCTTATTCTTATTCTTATTCTTATTCTTATTTCTTATTCTTATTCTTATTCTTATTCTTATTCTTATTCTTATTCTTATTCTTATTCTTATTCTTATTCTTTCTTATTCTTATTCTTATTCTTATTCTTATTCTTATTCTTATTCTTATTCTTATTCTTATTCTTATTCTTATTCTTATTCTTATTCTTATTCTTATTCTTATTCTTATTGCGGAGGCTTATTCTTATTCTTATTCTTATTCTTATTCTTATTCTTATTCTTATTCTTATTCTTATTCTTATTCTTATCTTATTCTTATTCTTATTCTTATTCTTATTCTTATTCTTATTCTTATTCTTATTCTTATTCTTATTCTTATTCTTATTCTTATTCTTATTCTTATTCTTATTCTTATTCTTATTCTTATTCTTATTCTTATTCTTATTCTTATTCTTATTCTTATTCTTATTATTATTCTTATTCTTATTATTATTCTTATTCTTATTCTTATTCTTATTCTTATTATTATTATTATTCTTATTCTTATTATTATTATTATCTTATTATTATTATTATTATTATTATTCTTATTCTTATTCTTATTCTTATTCTTATTCTTATTCTTATTCTTATTCTTATTCTTATTCTTATTCTTATTCTTATTCTTAGAAATACATTGTGTCTTGTCCACTAATTCGGGGGGAAATCTAGCTACGTGGTTAGTGTCAATTATTCAAAGTCCAATTATTCTTAACCTAAAAGCGTAGGGAAAAAAGCTTTTAGGTTAAAAATAATTGAAATAATTGAAATGCGATATTGTTTTTCCTTACCAAATACTTGCAACTTGACCGTATCCACCAACGTATTTACTGATGGATTCTCTACATCAACTTCCATTTTGAACACATACGTATTTTTCAGTACGTCTACCTCAGAACCATCGAAATTTCTGCTCTGGTTCAGAACGTCCTTGATCGTGAGAGTAGCATACACAGGCGAGGAAAGCTTGCTTGCATTTAGACTGTATGCTGAACTTGAAACTGCTGCACGATTACTGCTGTACAGAAGACCTAAATTTTTCTGTGTTCTGGCAGGATCATTTTCCTTATACCTTGAGATTTTCAGTTGACTGAAGGGTTGCCCTTCGAGGTCGATCGTCCATGTTAGTTTGACATTAGTACTGTTTTGACCGAGTACAACATTTTGGAAAGTTCCAGGTACTGTTATGGCTTTCATACAGTCTGTAAAACGATTAATATAAGCACAAACTTATAAACTGGATAATAACGATGGGAATCAAGACTGAGTTTAGCTTAAATGTACTTACAAAAAATTGGAAATAGCGCAGCGCGGTTATTACGTCACGAAATATGATACCTTTCGCGTGACTCAGACAAACAAACCATCTCAGTAGAAGAGGAATGACTGCAAATATAAATACTTCGTATCTAAATCCACTTAAAACAGCTACAAACTTGACTGAAAATGATGGAGTTCCTGGATCCAGGTTTGATGCTGACCCGGGAAACTATACTGTCTACCAGTTAAAGCGTTGGCTTAAATGCAGAGGCCTAAAAGTCACTGGAAAGCGTAGCGAACTGCTCGCACGTGTTCAGGATTGTATAAACGCTGGAAATTACCGCATTCTTGATCCGAGTATAGATGGAGGTAGGTGGCTCGATATTAAGGTATCCAAGGAATACAGCAAGGACGGAAAAATAATCAAAGAGCCAAAGAATAAAGTCCCTGAAATACCTACATCGGGCTGGAAAAACTTTCCATCCAATGACATACCGGCGCAGTTCAACTATGGACACGTTTATTTCTATGCTTTAGAATCGCTTCCATCACGATCAGAAAGTGAAGTCGTAGATCAAACGTCTGATGATAGTGATGATGAAGCAAAGGGACACGGACTCGGACATATGACTGACAAGCCTTTCAAGAACGGACGTAAATATGTTGACTCTGGCTTCGTACACGACGTTACTGACAACAAGAACAGTGATTATTATTTCCTTCGCGCGCACGTTTGGCCCTCAATGAAAACAGATCTTCCTCACAACGTATTGATAATTTTATCGATTCAAAGTGGCGCAGTTATACATGCATCGTGTGAGCCATGCAAAGCGTCAGAACTTGGCCGATGCAGCCACGTAGTTGCGGTTTTGCTGTTGTTATTAGACCACGTCAAAGAACACGGACATATCGTAACTACACCATGTACTAGCCAGGAGTGTTCATGGAACAAAGGAAAAAAGAGAAAGAAAAATCCCAAAAGACTCTCAGATGCCAAATATCCCTCCAAAAAAAAGAAAACACAAGTTCAAGTTATAGATTTCGATCCACGACCGCCTCAATACAGACAGGTAACATCGTCAATGACCAATAACTTTGTCTCTCGGCTACAATATGAAAATGCTAAGACCGGGAAAATTTCTATGTGGACGACACAACTGAAGGTTTCATATAATGATTACTCAGTAGACGATATTTGCTTGCCTTTGTTAAGAGAGAAGGTAGAAATCCTTGTTAAGAACTTAACTCCCTCATCACTCACCCAACTTTCTGACACAGAGCAACAGAGCCAAAGTGAAAAATGGCACTCTGAGAGATGGCTTCGACTAACCGCCTCCAAATGCCTTGAAGCTGTTAAGATTGGAAAACTTGTACTTGATGGATCCAAAAGTGCAGCCAGTCGAAGTGCGAAGTTTATATCATCTTACAAATGGAATATGGAGAGTGAAAACTACCAGTCTGTTTGGATGGCAAGAGGCTTAGAAAATGAAGCCGATGCTATATTGAAATACCAAGCTCAAACAAAGCATCAAGTTGTGGCATCTGGATTGTGGGTTAATCCCAAATACCCCTGGCTAGCATGTTCTCCTGATGGTCTTGTGGAAGAAGATGGTTTGCTAGAGATTAAGAGTCTAAAGGTTTTTCATGATCACACTATTCAAAGTGTGATCCAAGAGTCTGTTCTATCACAGGAAGTCATGAAAAGGCAGTGCTTTTACATAAAAGACAACGAATGTCTTTTAAAGCACAGTCATTCATATTACTATCAAACACAAATGCAACTCCTTGTAACAGAAAGGAAGTATTGTGACTTTGTATTGTATGCAAAGGAAGGTCCAGTGTCTGCTGAGAGGATTTACAGGGACGAATCATGCATATCAGACATACTACTCTCCCTTACAGCTTTCTGGACAAGAGTAGTTGCACCTGAAGTCTTTGAAATGAGGATTCCAAGAGATCTTTTGCCATTCGTGTTATCACATGATCACACATATGCTTCAGTTTCTAGCAGCGGTAGCTGTTCAAGCTACCCAACCACATGCACTTCTCCTGGCAGTACTAGCTACCCAACCACATGTACCTCGTCTGGCAGTACTAGCTACCCAACCACATGCACTTCTCCTGGCAGTACTAGCTACCCAACCACATGCACTTCTCCTAGCAGTACGAGCTACCCAACCACATGTACCTCGTCTGGCAGTACTAGCTACCCAACCACATGCACTTCTCCTAGCAGTACGAGCTACCCAACCACATGCACTTCTCCTGGCAGTACTAGCTACCCAACCACATGTACCTCGTCTGGCAGTACTAGCTACCCAACCACATGCACTTCTTTTAGCAGTACGGGCTACACAACCATGTTTGCTGCATCTAGCACTAATCTCGTCATTTTGCCTTGGGGGTGTGTCACATCAGGTGGGATATCACTTACGAACACTTGCCCCATTGACAACTGGATCATGATATTTCAAAGTTTAGCAAAGTCGAACAGACTAAACCTTGATAATGTATATGGAGGGGGTGCTATTATTAAAACCTCATTGCATTTATTAGAACTTCACCAATATGGTGATGCAAAGGTTGCTGTAATACCACAAGCAGCAGCTCAGTTCAACAACTCTGGTGATATTGATTTGTATGGAAATGAAGCAGATTTTTTTTTGCTGCTTCTGAAGTCAGTCTTGACCACTGAATTTATATCAACTTGTGGTCTGCCTAACTGCCCTTCACCAGTTAAAATCTATAGAACATGCAACATCAATCTTAGTTGTTGTCCAGGTATAACCACATTTCAAAGTGCCTTTCATGAATGGCTGAATCCAAGTGTTTCCCTCTGCCGAAGAAGATTTCAGAACAAACCACTTACAGGCATTCCTTGTTTGCAAGATACTGTCACTGATTGCAATGGAAAGCAATACCTTGCCTGGTACTGTTCTGGACTGCGAGCAAATTCACCCAGACAATTTGTTTGCTTTAATAATGTCTTTGTCTTTTGTGTGGACTTACTCAGTAGAGCAGGTCATCTAGAATGGGAAGATTTACCAGCGACCCTTGTTATCAATTCCACCCAGTTATACCTTCACAGTGCCACTTTATGGAATGAAGGCCACTACATTAGCATCATAATTCATCATGGCACATGTTATATTTATGATGGACTTAAAGAGCACAGAAATCCACATTCTGGACTATCAGTATTCAAGGCAAGCCCAATGGGATATAAACTAAGCCATGTTATCTATGCTGCAGCTCAGTAATAATCTAGAGTACACTTTGAATAATTATGAATTAATAAATTGATGAATTAAGAAATAAGGATTTTTTATAGAGTGATTGCAAAATATACCAGTCAGTCTATATTAGTTACAACCTGTGTAAATGAGTGACTCTTCTATTTACATTATGTACATGTTAGTAAAATATGACAGTCCTGAAAGTGAAACTTATGTGTATTATTATATGCATGTATTTATTTACAAAGAACTTCTTGAAAATTCACAAGAGCACAGGCCACAACAACCATTTGAGTGGCAAGCGGTGCAAGGCTGAGGGGAATTTTTCTCCCTACTAGTTTAAATTGTTTGAGTCTTTGATTAAAACGTTCAATGTGAATTCTTGCTTTGGCAATTTTTCTGGTTTCCAACTCCTCTTTAGCTGTCAGAGACTTTCTTCCCTTTAAAAAGGCTGGGATTTTGAGTTTAACCTGCAGGGGGTTAACTAAATGTTGGACAGTAAATCCCCTGTCTGCAAGAATGACATCATTTGGCTCCAAGTCTTTGAGGATGCCACTTTCTTCAAATATCTGCACATCTGAGACGTCCCCTTCAAATAAATCGGACACAAAACAAGCTCCACCAGTAGGGGTACAGGCAATAAGGCACTTGAAAGTATTGCTGTGCTTGTAACTTGAATATGTATTTCCTTGCTGGGCAAAGTTTCTGGAGGTTTCAACTCGAAACTCTGTGCAGTCTATACTACATCGAACATTTTTGATTGACTTGAATACTTTTGGAAGGAAACGTCGCAAAAATTCCTTGGTAGGAAAAATTATTTTCTGCATTTGGCGGAATATCTTGAACATTAGCTGAATGTACGTAGTAAAGATGGTCCTGATATGGGTATCCTTTATTTCCTTGTCAGGGGTACTTAATAGGTGCGCCAGTGTTTTAATGTTAAAGCCCATTTTGAGTCTTAGGAGGCAAATGAACAGTTTCTCTCTGGATGACCATTTCGAGAGACGCCGCGAGCACTTAACTTTTATAACTCGGTTTCCTTTACAACCCCAAAATGATATTGTGTCCAAAGGACAAACTTCGTTCAAAAAATCGTAGAGGATGTCAAACTGAGACGAAGTTAGGCCAACATAGTACTTCATTAGGTTGGGGTCTTTACTGATCACTTCATAAGAAAGATTACTTACAATTTTTATCTTTTCTTCTGGTAGTTTAGCTTGATTACGAAGAATCAATGTCTCTACCTTGATCGCCAACTCATACTTAGAGATATTAGTCTGTGTAGCCTTGTTATTACCTGGCTCGTTGTCTTCAATAATTAGTTCTTCCTCCAACTCACAGGGCTCGTTAACGGTGGAAATGCAATCTTTCTCGTTGTCTGAATTCGACTTCTTCAAACAAGGTTTGTAAATATCTCTTTCCTTTGGCGCCTTCCTTTTGGTACGGCAAGCTTTCTTGGTTTCATCATCTCTCAGATTGGCTTTGAGAGGGTCGGGAAACTCATCTGTTGGACCTCTTTCTCCAACCCAATGGAGAGCACATATATAAGTGTTTCTGGTAATGTTCTTTAGCGAAAACGCTTCTCGAGAACAAGCATTGATCCACCTCTGACAACGCTCGAGGTCTTGTGATGGCTTGATGAATGGAATGAAGATCTTTTGGCCCAATTTCTCCATTTCTTTGAGCGATTCTGGAAGTCTATCGGGGTATCTTGAATCACTATTACATCTTCCCCAGCAGCAATGTTTCGTACTGACCATTTTGTCAAAAAAAACGACGAGAAAATATAAAGAAACTAGCGAGCGTAATGAAAACCGCTTTACATTTACTATGACCTTTGTGTTCTGTTTGTCTGAGTCATGCGGGGGGTCCGATCTCGTGACATCTATTTTTAGTATAACCGCGCTGCGCTATTGAAGACAAAAAATAAGAATAAAACAAATAAGCAACTTCAGTCCAAACACAGCCATGTTCCTTCCTGATGAATTGAATATCTACCTTGAAGGTAGAGGCTATTTCGCGAGACTCAAAACGACATCCCGAAAATGACGTCACCTTCGTGTTCCGACGGATTCGTTCCGTCTTACCGACTCGTGACGTGACCAACAACAAACAAGATGGCGCCGATGTATCGTTTCTACGCAGTTTTCCTAAATACAGGAATCGCTCATCCATTGTCCTCTAGTAATTTAGATAAGTCATATGGTCATATCTTCTTGCTTGATGACTACCTCCAAGTTCCGTACAAAAATAAAGGTAAGATTTTAGGCAAAATGTTTTGACAGCAATTGTTTGCAAAATCGTAACAATGTTTTATTATTGTGTCATTTTGGTACTCACGAAATAGTTGTTTAAAACTTTGGACGTTACTTCGCGAGTTCCAAAATGACAAGCTTTTTTAAGCTCAAATTTTCTCTTAAAATTCACAACTGTATGTCGAAACTATATCCTTTTAGACTTCATTTTTTTTTAACGATTTACATCTATTTTCATAAGCATACGACCTCGGTGCTCCTAGTTGCACGCTGAAATTTGTTTTTTTCGCTGCCGTCAATCAAACCTAATCAGTCAGTAACTTTCATATTTTTAACTCGTGGATACGCGAAGTGTAGAAACGAGTTATTGGCTGTGGCCACACTTGGGCGTTTAACTATAGTTTAGCAGTAGTTTAGCTTAGTTAAATGACGTAATACAAACTATAGTTATACTCTTTCATATATGGTTAAACAACTTTGAGGTCACACATGTGAGGTTTAACCATAGTTACACCAAGAACGACTCACACTTCTGTGACTTATCAGTCAAAACACGAAAATGGCTGACAGAAGAATCTTGAGGATTATTCTCCTGTTATTCAAGCAAAAACGAAAAAGGACGAAATTTTTTATTATTTAAGGGTTATTCAGTCATCACGGCGATTTAGATTGCTTACTGTTTCAGTTATCGCACCTTTACTAAGACGTAACCGATACTCGCAGAGTGTGGATCCTTCCAAGACCTCAGTTCTGGTTCAATTCTATGCTAAATGAGTGTGTGTATGAACATGATCCGTATTGGCAACAGCAATTTCGAATATCAAGAAGTCCAGAAAACCTATACCTTAAAGAAAAATGTGAAATTAAAGGAAAACACAGACTACCGTGTGCTACGTATACGTTTTGGAGGGACTGATTTAATTGTCCCTTTATTGGCGCGACATACTTATTCCACTTACACAAAATAACCGAACCTAATTGGTCATTTTTTTCTTAATAGAATCTATACCATGGGTTGTACCTTAGTTTAACTTGGTTTAAGTTCCATTGTTTTACCTTGACGACCAGCATAGCAACTAACAATAGTTAATTAAACAGAAGAGAGGTCACATTGGTTTTGAAGTTAACAATTGTTAGAATTGGCTGAACTATAGTTAAACGCCCCAGTGTGGCCACAGCCATTGTGAGGGGTCTGAATATGCAAATGTGTCACTCACTCACTCACTAAGATGTTAGCTGATCGATAATTAAACGTTTGTCGATCGTCTTACGTCATCAGATTACGAATGTTACACGACTCTAACAAGCACAAAGCTCTTATATAATAGAGATTACTTATGATATTTACATGAGGAAACGAGATGCTGATGTTCCATGTGGGATGTATTTCTAGCACTTGTAGACGCCGTGGGGGCCCACTGTGCATGCGCATACTCGCAGCAGCAGTAAGGGGGACTCGCGATTGATGCCGTATATTTGCGGGTTTTACCCGGGAAATTACGAACGCGGGTACAGCAGATTTACGGAAATTCCGCGGTGTGTCCCTTACTGCTGCTCTGTTGGGTACTGCAAACGAAGTATAAAATACGTCATATATAATGGATACCATCAAAAGTATCAAGAACAAGACTGTGCGCAAACTTAGAACCCAGGTTCTGGACAGGTTAGACGCAGACTTTGCCTTTACGACATTTATGGAAGGTAATACGGATGAGACTATGACGCAGGAAAGAGCAGAACAGATAATCGACCTAATGCCCGAAGGTAATTACCGTTTGGAGTTGACCTTTATAAAGTATCTGGACGGGGAATGGATTATTGAAAGGGGCCGCAATCCCATTAGAGCGTCTGGTAAAAAGAACCTGTTCGTCTTAAGTAAGGCTACCAACCCGGGAGCATTAGAAGGAATTGACATATTATTCTATGAGGTTGCTTACCCTGTTACAGTGGTAATTTACGGGGCGTATGAAATGCCCACGCCAGATGTAAAGAAGTTACAACCAATGCGACATCCTGGTAACTGTGTTGGTAAGTTAGTCCGGGAATTCTTTGAAGATGCTTCCCGTGGTGGTAAGTTAACCTTAAAGCGCCGAGAAGCCATTCGAAAGTGGGAGCATTCTACCCGCAAGACTGGAGGAACCATAGCCAATATTAAGAAGTTGGAAGTGGCATTAGAGCGGCGTATACACGTTAAAGATATCACAGACGGGTTTATTTACTCTGGGACTCACAAATATGGAGGTAGAGGAGCTCCTATTGTTATCTACCAACATAATGGGCACGCTTGGCGGGAACTAAGGTTTCCTAAGAAGGTTAAGACCTCAGTCTACAAAGTATCTCCGTTAGCAGACTTGGTTCATGAGAATTCCATCTGGTTAATGGACGCAGAAGGTAGGCAATTTATGACACAAGACGGTACTTTGTATAGACCCGAAATGGAACAGCTGAAGATAGACAGCGTTTGTGAAGACCTGGGTGAAGATTTTCCCGAAGTATTAAGTTCTCGTTCCCTGGACTTCTTAGCCGCAAAGAAGCGTAATGGCTGGAAGCCGACTCCTAGCGACCTTCCAATTCCAAAAGCCTGCATAGAACATGGTCACGGAGGTCTTTGGAATATGGAATACGACGAGGACGAGTATGTCTCGCTGGATATGAAACATTGTTACCCTGCGTCTTTCAAAGGCCTAGGAGATTGTAAAGAGTATTATGACCGTTACGGACATCCGGGCAGCCAATTCTTTAGGGTAGCTTTGGATGGTACGTACGATGCCCCAGCGACAGGATTCGTTAGATTGACCAGCTGGAAGCTAAAGGAGGGATTACATCCCATAATTTACGCGTGGTATGGGAAGCATCTGCAAGAAAAGGAATGGATCCCTGTGCCGCTATTAAAGTTCCTTGAAGAACGGAAACTCCTTACGTACGCTGCTCATGAGGCAATATTATGTCGTCGGGAGTTTACCAAATGGCTGCCAGAAGACAATGCTACCGCCCGCATAGTTATTGGTAAGTTCACTCAGGGCGCAAAGGAAGGGGAGAAGCACATGCAACGCCGCTTAATCACAGATAAAGGAGAATTAAGCTTCCTCGTGCAACGAGCTCACGACCAAGGTTCAATGGTGTCAGTAGAGAAGTGGGATCATTTCACAGATTCCCTGCAACAATGGAATGCCTTGTGTTACTATCAAGACCACAGACCGCAGTATTACCATCTGCGTGCTAGCATGTTAGCTTACGCCCACATTAATCTCTTAGCGATGTTGCTGCGGTTTGACAAGGAAGACATTCCAAGAGTAGCTACTGACTCTTTGTACGTCAAACCTGCAGTGCTTGAAAAGGTGCAAGAGTTCTACACCGACGACGAATTAGCAGAAAGCGGGCAATGGAGGGTCAAGGACGAAGAGATAAAGGCCTGGCGAGCAAGAGTAACCTACGACGGTAATCATACTAAAGGAACGGTAACCCCGACTGAGGAACCATTACCAAGTGTCACAGACCCCATTTCTTACCACCGCTTCTCTTATCTTTACGGAACAGGAGGCAGTGGTAAGACTACCAGAGTCCTGCAACTATTCCCTAAAGTAACCGTATTAACTCCTACACATCGTTTAGAACGCGAACTCGCCGCTAAGGGCTTTGAAGCACAAACTTACCACAGTTTCTTTCGTTGGAATGGCACTAAATGGGTCCCAGAAGCTATTCATGATATTCCTCCTGTCATCTTATGGGATGAAATCTGTACTGTGCCCTTAGAAATCCTAAAAGAGTTCGTAGACTTCCTAAAAGGTAAGTGCCAGGTAATCTTCGCAGGAGATCCTTGCCAGCCACCCCCAATAGCAGGGGAAATGCCCCACGAATGGTTAAAAGGAATGGTAGATTACGCAGAGGAAATTAACACCGATTACCGTAGCAAGGATCAAGTAAGGAACCTCAAAGCGGAACTAAGGGGCCTTACAGACGCTCAGCAATGTAAAGTACTCCGTAAGAGAGTACGAGCCAAGTCCTATCAGGAATTCATACAGGCCTGGAACCCCAAAGATGTTGTCTTAAGTAGTAAGCGTGCTTCTCAGGCCCGTATTCAAAAAGATCTGTTAAATATTCACCGCGAAAGATTCCCCACTAATCTCGTACCCGTTTGCTATAAGCCCCGAGATACCAGAATGCAGAAAAGAGACGTACGGGTACCTGGCACTGACATTACTTTAGAGAACGCAGTTACCCACGATAAAGCCTGGGTGCAAATGAAAGACGTAGAAAGGATTACTTCCCACCCCGATTGGAGACTTGGTTACTGCATGACGGTACATAGTGCCCAGGGATTAACCGTAAAAGAAACGATGTGGATCATAGACCAGCGTTTGTGTTGGAGTAACTTAATTTACACCGCCGTAAGCCGCGTAGAATACGCCAAGCAATTGAAAAGAGCTTGGGGTCCGCAACTGCGTTACGATAAGACCCCAGAAGACGTAGCCAAAGAGAACATTACGAAGAAACTCCTTCGCTACAAGCGCCACGACGAAGAAAAAAATATGACGTTCGACCTATGCGCGGACGACGTCTATAAGAAAGGGGCAAGGTGTGCCAAATGTAACATACCTCTACTATGGAGGTTTGACCCGAATGACGATCAGCAGTTCTCCGTGGATCGTATAAATAATGAACGCGGGCATTGCAGAGGTAACGTAAGACTGACATGCCTAGAGTGTAATCGGGCGCGCGGTGCTGCGCTACTCTGAGTCTTTGGGGACTATGAGCAGCTCTTCCATGACAAATCCACGACTTGGGCCATTTAGGTAATACAACACGGGTTGCCCTTCCTTGGTGACGGACTTTGAAATCTCATACGTTTCCAAAGACCAGTTAGGATCCGTGGCTCTCTTACTGCCACCTTCGAGTTCCCCCGGCTGATAGAGGTATCTGACCACTATGTTGCGGGGTAGCTTTTTTTCCTTCAGTCCGACCGCCCTCGAACTTCTGACGTAGGACTTGTGTTCCACGTGTTTCTTTTTTATGGCATCTCTGGGTTTTATTCCCGTAGCCCTGGCCGCCTCGTTGTTCAAAGCCGCGACGACCTGGGGGAGCCTCTGAGTCCATTCCCTGTTGCGTTTGGAGGGATCTTCCAGCTCTTTCCAATACTGGTACCCAAAGAGACGCTCGGCCAGGGTCTTATTAAATCTTTCGACGATGCTTTGACCCCTGTGGTACTCAGCTTCAGCTCTTCTAATCTTAGTGTCGTGGTCTTTCAGGGTCTTAGTAACCACGCCCATGAACTCTGTCCCCGCATCCACTTGCAGCAGCTTAGGCCATTTCAAGACGCGCTTATAAATCCTACCTAGGGCTTCTGCGACTTCCCCAGAATCCTTGCTGGTTATGGGTTCGGCGTCCTTGTATCTGCTTGCGATATCAACTACGGTCAAAGCGTACCTATAGGTCTTCTTTCTCACCTTGTCGTGCGGTAAGAAGAGCAAATCCGCCTGATGAACTTCATTGGGGGCATTTACGGTGAAGCTGGGCCTGGGAATGTACTTAGGCACGGGAAGATAAACCTGCCAGAGGGTTTGTTTTTGTAACCAGTTCTTAGCCGTTTCATCTGATACCCTGGCCGCGGTCGCGAGTTTTTTAATAGCCGACGCTCCTTTCCAATAGCCTTCAGGCCCATAGTAAATCCTTTTAAGTTTGTCCTCAGTTCGGCCCATTATATGAATAGAATCGCGCTTCGCTTGATTCAAGCGAAGGATAAAACAAGATTGATCTTACATCCA
Source organism: Actinia tenebrosa (assembly GCF_029948245.1). Classification (NCBI taxonomy): domain Eukaryota; kingdom Metazoa; phylum Cnidaria; class Anthozoa; order Actiniaria; family Actiniidae; genus Actinia; species Actinia tenebrosa. The sequence continues at coordinate 1,872,215 of NW_028292573.1, forward strand.
TTAAAATCCACCGTCTTTCCGTCCACTTTAATGGTGATGTTTATGCTTTCCACCAAATTAGACAAGTCATAGCTCAAAGAAATGGGGGTGTATTCTACCAGGTCAAATGGATTACCTTTGGGTAGAAACTTGGACATAAGAGAAGACTTTTCTCCATTGTCGTAACTATGGATCAAGTCGCAATAGACTTCGTAAGAGGATGCGACTTTCCATTTTACATCATATGTACTGCCGTTATTTATCGTGGTACTAGTAAGACCCAGGAGTTCTACCAATGAACTGTCCTTCAAATTAGCGCTTCCATTATTTTTCTTAAATGTCATTTCATGGGGTAATCCTGTGGTAAGAGTATATCCATGCTTTGCTAGCTCCTTAGCCAGTGTTATAGGTGTGTATTGGGAATCTGGTATTTTTGGTTTGGCGGCATTGTCAACGACAAAGCCATCAATTAAATTATACCAAGAATTGTACAAAGAGCAACTAACCAACCGAACCCTTTCCGCGCGGATGGGAGGATTCAGATAAGTAGTAAAGTTATTCTTGTCGCTTTCCAAAAAGACGATCATTATAATAGATACGCCAAGGCCACGCCTCCTGCCAGCCCTGCGACTCCTACGAAGACCAACTCACTATTTTTTTGTTTCTTAGAAGGCTGGTAGTAATTCTTAAAGTCAGGCTTCTTTAACACCACTGTTGGGTGCGCCTGCGAATAAAGTTTGAAGGCGTAGTCTGTGTTTTCGAAGTTCTTATCCGCCTGCATTTTGTCTTGGTAATTCTTATCCAACCAATCCCTGTAGGCTTGTCTTTTTTTATTCCAAGCCGCCACGTCCCGCTGATATTTCTCCAGCGCTAAGTCGTGCCTTTTTCTTTCGGCGTTAGATTCTGCGTTTTTATCACCGCTAACTAATTTATCCAGATATCTACCGCCATAATTAGCTCCTGTAAATGCTAAAGCTGCAATAACTCCACCTGCGACTAAGCTAACCATTATATGTTAGGCAGGTACTTTTCCTTTCGTAGGTAATCCTTTAGCAAGATAGCCCCGCCTACGGCAGCGGTCATTTTAGCGAAATTAGCGAAGCTCTTGCTTGGGTCTTCAGTAAAGTCTTCTTTGAGCACTTTCTTACCAACCCAACCAATACCAGCAACAATAGAGGTAATGATAGCTGCCTCTTCAACAGTTTTCAACAACGCGGTCGACATTATATTACAAAGCGAGAAGGTCATTCCATTTCAGGGATTTTGTTTTTTCTGACCTCCACAGGTGCGTGATATGTTGGGGCCTCCCACTTTACTTCTGGCTTCATATTCCGCCATTGTAAGTAAAAGCTGCCTGCTGCTATAGCAATTCCTAACGCGCCGATGACGTAGCCGGGATTCCAAAAGGATTCGCTTTCGTCCTCCACCTTTTCTTCTTTTTTGGCTTTATTCTTTCTGTTCATCTCCGCGAGCTTCTTTCCCGCGGCAACTCTGCCTGCAGATTTAGGCTTGGTAATCTTCTGCTCCTCCTGAGGTTGTTCTTCGGTGCCACTCATCTTATATCTAAGGACTTGAAGGACTTGATAATAGCTTGACGGCGACTTGACAATGACTTAAGGATGACTTGACTAAGTACTTAAGGACGACTTGGCAATGACTTGACTAAGTACTTGAGAATGACTTAAGACGACTTGACTAAGTACTTGACAATGACTTGACTAAGTACTTAAGACGACTTGACAATGACTTGACTAAGTACTTAAGACGACTTGACAATGACTTGACTAAGTACTTAAGGATGACTTGACTAAGTACTTGACAATGACTTGACTAAGTACTTGACTAAGTACTTAAGACGACTTAAGGACGACTTGACTCAGTACTTGAGGCGACTTGATCATCAGCAAGTGCTGCCTGGAAGACCTTTTCGACTTCTCTATCCTTCTTGAAGTCCTTCCAAGATGTTCCGAAGGAACCTAGTACCTCCTTCAAGTTGACGTGCTGAGCTACGTGAAGTGCCGCAGAGGCTACTGCCATTAACTTACCGCACTTCAAAGACAACCACCCGCAGGTTATCTTAAGTTCTTGGGCAATGACATAGTCCTCACTTATGTCCTTCCGCAGTTGATCCACATCGTCTATGGGCAGTGCAAGTCCAAGCAATTTAGTCGCAAGTCGGATAGCGGAGTCTGCGACGGCGTCCGTGGTCTTACTTGCAAGGGCAGCCTCGTACCTCTTATGGAACTTTTTGACTTCCTCTTCTGACAACTTGTTAACTTGCTCATGGGTAAGTTCCTTGCCTATCATTTCTTTACACTTCCCCGAAGACACAAGGATGTTGAGTTGTTCCTTGAGGTTACTTTCGTCTAACTGTGTGGGGACTTCATCTAAGAGCTGCTCAATCTCCATATACATTAGGAGTTAAAGATCTGAGATCTTTATTGAATACGGAAACCTCAAAGAGAAGATCATCTTGGAATGTTGATGCGTCTTTAAATGCCGCATGTATTCATGCAACTGTTCCTTGGATATCTCACCGCCGTAGTCGCTTAAGATGGTTTCCAGGTCAGACTTACTGGGCGTATAAAATACGACCAGGGAGCCTATGTTTTCCCTGAAGGGTTTAGAGACACTGGTAAGCTGCTGCGAGAGCAACCAAACACTAATATTGTCATGTCTGCCGCTGAAAGCGAGCTTCACTAATTCGGAGGTGCGCTTTTTTACGTCGTCCCCACAGGCAATGTCATCCAGTATGAGTAAAGTCTGTGTATCTTTAGGGAATTGTTTGTGCCAGAACTTCAAATGGCTGGATAACTCGTTAGGGTCTAAAATATCTACGAAGAAGTCGTCATCTTTCACTCCTATGCCTTCCCAGGTGCGGTTATTCACGTAGGTGGGGCATAATAACACTATGTAGTCGAAACGGTATCTAAAGGGTCCTAATAGCTGCTCCACGATGAACTGGGTCTTTCCGCAGCCGGTGGGTCCTACTATCAGAGCATTACAAGGCATGTGATCTGGATTCATATATAGATGGAACCAGTGGAAGCAGTAAGAAGAATGACCGCCGACGCAAAGGATAAAAAAAACACCATAGAAATACAAAGGGAAGAAATAGATCGGTTAAAAGAGCGTGTGCAGGAATTGTATGATGAAATGTGTAGTCTGAAGCGTGCAGAACGGTTTGGTGCGCTTTTGACAATAGTGGGTTGGGCTACGGAGTCCGTTAAGGACTTCATTCAATATCCCCCCTAGAATGTTAACAATTAGGTTAAGTAATTGTTAAGGAATGACATACCTCGAATTAAAGGCACCCTAGAATATTAACAATTAGGTTAAGTAATTGTTAAGGAATGACATACTTCGAATTAAAGGCACCCTAGAATGTTAACAATTAGGTTAAGTAATTGTTAAGGAATAACATACCTCGAAATAAAGATGTCTTAGAATGTTAACAATTAGGTTAGATCTTTGTTAAGGAATGACATACCTCGAAATAAAGATGTCTTAGAATGTTAACAATTAGGTTAGATCTTTGTTAAGATGTTATATAGTGGTTATCGTACTGTTATGTATAGATGGACTGCGCGGCGTGTAAAAAGAAGTTTAGCTCCAAGCAAGGGCTACAATACCATGTCCGTAATGGTGTTTGCACAAAGAAATTGAGTAAAGTTTGTAAGGATTGTGGTAAGGAATTCAGTACTGTTCAAAAGATGCGACAACATCAGGACAAGCGTATTTGCATACTTTGCAAGGGCTGCAATAAGGAATTCCCTTTGGGAATGCAGCAACACTTCAAGAGAGGAGTTTGTGATCAGACCAGGCAGTGTGGTTTCTGCAATAAGATACTTAGTAGTCGACAACGTCTTCAAACGCACCGGAAAACGCATGAACTAAGTTATAAGTTCCACTTTAGGAGCTACGACTTAGAAGGCGTGGATTGCTACCAATGTGCGGATTTGATGAGCCGCTGCCCGCATAAAGAGGATTACTTAAGGAATCGCATAGATTACCATAAGAAAATAGTCCGTACTTTCCCCTCCTTTGAACGCGCCGAAGGCGTTCCGTGGACTAAAAGGGAGTATTGGAGGCAGGAGTGTGATCGCTGTGGTTGTGTCAGAGAAGAAGAACATATCTTCAACTGCTTAACAATTACTTAACCTAATTGTTAACATTCTAAGACACTCTTTGAAATAGCTTCCGGGTGTCTTAACAAAGATTTAACCTAGATGTCAACATTATCAGACATCTTTTTTTTTTTTTTTGAGGTATGTTATTCCTTAACAAAGATCTAACCTAATTGTTAACATTATTGGGTGTCTTTATTTCGAGGTTCCCAGTGTCTTAACAAAGATTTAACCTAGATGTCAACGTTATCAGACATCTTTTTTTGAGGTATGTTATATGCTAGCCTACGCAGCTGCCTTTCTGGGAGGCATTCTAATTACCCTTTCAATATATGGACTGTATTACTTGCGAACTACCTGCCGACTGCATTACGACTCCCAAAACACGTAAAAAATACACCTGCCTTCATTGCGACAGGGTATTCTCCGAAGGATCCTTTGTGGGGCATTGGTGCTCTGCGGATCCTAAAGCAGACGTCCTTACGAATGCAGAGGACTCTCAGGCTCATACTTGACTACGTCAAATGCCCACCTGCCATCCTTTTTACCATGACTCATAACATGGGTAACGTCCTGCCCTTCGATGGCGTACCTTATCCTATCGGGCGCCCAAAGGGTGTATGTTCTTTTTTTATTCTTTAAGACCAAGCGCAGGCGGTCCAAGTCTTCGAAGACCACATAATTCTTTATCTCGTAGATTTCCCCCACGGTTAAATCCCTCCAGTGTGTTTGGATGAACTTTAACTCGTTAAATTTATCCTTGTCCATATATTCTATGAAATATCTTTAAGTGTGTTGCCAAAGTTTCCGAGGTTTTAAAGACCTTACAACACCACCTGCAGGGAATTCGTAGGTGTTCAGCATACGCAGTGATCTCCCTGCAGATTTCGTCGTAGTCGCTGCTTATGAGCACCTTATGGCCGTTTTCTTCATACCTCTGTAAGAGTAGTTGCTGATCTTCAGATAACCTGCCGTTGCCTTTTGGGGTCTTTAGCTCTATACAGAATCCACGGTAATGGGTGTGTGCATTCAAAATCATTAAGTCGGGTTGACCGCGTTGATATCCTTTCTGCCAGCACTTTATACGTTTGCCAACCGAATCCTGCAGTTCACCCAGACCAGGGGCTATGAGCATTTGGGGGTAAAACCTGCGGATGTAGTCCACTACCTTTTTATGTAAGTCGAACTCATTTTCTATTTTGAATACCAACTTGTTTGGACCGTCGAAGCGCTTGTCTATTGCATATTTACCCGTCTTACGCAGCGTGGGTAGGACTTCCTCAAAGACCCAATCACGAAACTCCACAGCTTTGGGTAGTTTGGAGCTAAATATCAGTTCGTACAAACCAGGTTCGGATATAAACACGGCATTTGGTTGCGTAGTAAAGGAGCGGGTGATTCGCAGCCCCTTGTAGATCAACCCATTTTTTCTGGTATTTCTCAGATACGTGTGCTCTAATTGCATCTCTAGGGCGCTCATAGCCCAACGCCAAAGCCACCTCCTTCGCTTTGAAGTACAAAGTTTCGCCTTGCACTATGCATTGCAGTTTCGTACCGTTGTTTTCAATATTTGCAGCATTGTATATCTAAGAAACATTTTAACCTTAATAGGCAACACTTTTAAGTTGGTTCATTTCTACGCTCAGTTGCGCGTCAGACACCACAAAGACGTAGCAGTTATCTTGTCGCCGTCGCCCGCGGAGGCATTTTTGGTGCGCTTGATCTCCAATGTTATGCCATCCTGGGTGTTTACCAGCCGCAGACCCTGACCATGTAGGTCTTCGTCGTTAATGGTGCGCATGTCAATCCATAACGCGTACTTATCATTAAAGAATTCCTCAGGGCTAATTTGGTCACCAAACTTGCGCTTTGCCTCCCTGTACACGTCTGCGGGCTTTATTCCCTGCGAGTAGACCTTGTTTGGAACGCCGTTTATGTTGACCCCTACGTTAGTAATGTTAGGGTTGTGAAAGGCTTCGGAGTCGCGCTTACCAGCCTCGTAGGGTTTGGCAAACACCAACATCAACCCCGTGAGACTTCTTCGGGGGAGGTTAATACTTTGGTTAATGACCTCATCCGTCTTATCCAGGAAGCTAAACGTCTTATACATCACTACGTTGTCGTAAAGGAATGCCTTCCCGGAGCTGTATTCCATGCCAGCGCTACGTGCCAGATCTTCGCTGTACACGGTCTCGTACTGCAGCTCTAAGTTGGTGATAGAATAAGGATCGACAGCCCCGCTAATCGCGCTGTCCATGCCTCCAATGACGTTTGTAGTGTCTGCCAAGGTTACTTCAAACTGTAACTCGGATAACTGCCTGGGGTAGTACGCGCCATGACTCGTAATCACTTCGAAATCCAAAGGGATAACGTATTTGGTACCATAAGCGGTCTTTACCCTTGTTGCGTCTGCTACTGCGGTTGCTCCACTGGAGTCCGTAGGCGCGGGGTTAGTATCGCTGCGAAGCTTACGAATAATAACGCTTCCAATTCCCTGCTCTATCTTTGTGCACGGTCAAAGGCTGTTAGCCACAGATCCTTATACGTGGTGTACAAATCGTACCTATTCAATCCAAGAGGGATTCCCCTGCGAACTTGATTCTCATCTTAGAAACGAGGTTCCTACCCACGTTATTGACGGTATAGCGCTTGTCCTTGGTGCTTGGTTGTATTGCTAGGTCAAACCTTAGCGCCAGGGTGCCAGGAACCAACACTAGGTTATCTGTTAGGCGGGGTACGCCTACATACAGCGTCTCCCCGGGCTTTGCGCTAGAAGGTGTGAATGTGACTCGGTGAAAGGTGCGTTCTGCTTTCAGTCCGCCAACCTGCTTAGGTAATACGTTGGGATTTAACTTTGAGCTTATCATATATAATGGAAGTAGAAGGAACGGATTTTGATCCCCTTACCGAAGAAGGCCAAGTCGATATTAACGATGAAGAATATGAAACCCTGCTTCCTGATGACAATGTAGACCCCGAGGCCTTTTGATAAATTGCTGAGCAAGTATGGCGTCAGGGCCCGCGATGCTATGCGTTCCTTGAGAGATAAATTTAGGTCTAAGAACCCCCACACGCCTATTCCAGAATACTTACAAATGGAATCCCTTGGCGTGCGGTCGGACTTAACAGCGGACCTCCTCAAGGACCTAAGAGAGCGATACCCAAACATAAACCTGGCTACTTTGGACTTCCAAATAGGAGACAAAGGGCAGGTTCAAGTTAGAGAATCGGGTAGGGAAAAATGGCACAACCGGTATCAAAGGAGAAATACCAGCCTGCTTAACAACCAGCTTCCAAAAGGAGTCACAAATGCGCTTGGAACGCCCAACTTGACGATGCTAAGCACTTTTGACTCAAGAGGAAACAAAAGTTGCTCAAAGGACCTTTATTAGAGGTATTTCGAAGCCTGGCTACAAAGATGCCCTCAGATCCGCAATCAGACTGCAAGAGGAGCGCCAGGAAAAAACTCAACCAATTAGAGACCGTCAAAGAGGAAAAAAAGCAAACAACTTGAAGAACTTCCAAAAGATAGCGGACGCGACTGGAGGCTTGGTGAGCTTCTTGCAAAAGGTAAAAGCTGAAAAGGAAGCACTTCAAAAGGAAATGCAGGAAAATAAGGTAACCATCAACGACCTTAGGCGACAACTCGACGAAGCAACCAAGAAAGGGGGTAATGTCGATAGTCACTTTAATGCCGTCCAGGAGGAAAACCAAGCATTGCAGGGGCGTATAGAAGAATTAGAAGACGAATTCATGAAACAAAGTAGGTTAACACTGAAAGCCATGTCGCCGAAATTGCAGACTTTAGAGCTAGGCTTTCTAAGCTGTTGGAAGAAAAAAGCACCGCAAGAAATCAGCTAGGGCTGCTTTGAATGAATCGGCGGGAAAAGACGCAGAACATACAGCGTCTGGGAAAAGAATTGATGGAGTCTGTTGACAGAGAAAGGCAAGTAATGGCGGGACAAGGCAGTGGCGGAGGAACGAATACGACAACTTCAACAGGCCGTCGAAGACCTGGAGGGGCAATAGAGCGGCAGCAGGAAGTAGTTGCGGACCAAAATCGTCCGAAGAGGAAAGGGAGCTGCTCAAAAGGAAGTAGAAACCCTTCAGGAGCGCCTTGCAGAATTACATGCGCAAAAGGAAAACCTGGAAAGAGAATTGGGGCTTACCACAAGGAAAAGGTAAAAAGAGCCCTTTTGAAGTATGGTATTCCACTGGCATTCGCGGTCGCTATTTCGAGCGTAGTAGGTGTGATCTTTTCTGCGCTTTAAGGCTACAGGCGCAGGCGTAAAAAAATTAGGTAATGGACTAACGGCCTTAGGAAAAAAGATGGCAGCCGGTTTGCCTGGGCTGCTGGGTTCGGTCGTTTCCTTGGCACTTAGGGCCGGCGGAGAACTATTGAAGTTCGTGGGGAATAACGTTTGGATCTTGGTAGTAGCTATTGGGGTGGTACTTCTTGAAGAAGATGAAGGTTTGATCTTATCTGGGTACTTTACTGGTGGCTTCCGTCGTCGGGAATCCGAGGGTGTCCTCGACTGGGGATAAGTAAAGATAGTATTCGCGCCGCCTTGATATGCGAAACTAAGGTATGAAAGTCATAGTACTAATGGTCTTATGACTCCAGGTACATCCGCCGGGGAGCCAGCTGCCGGATAGTTGGTATTTATCCCAACAATACCCGAATGGTTTCTCCTTGTGTCGCTTGGCGAATTTGAAGCCTCGCATGTTGACAATTAGCTATTAGGGTGAAAAGTCAAGCCGGTGTTAGGTTTCTCCAAGTCGTGGTCGTGGCTCAAAAGTGAAGTGGATTAAATGCCCTCTTATGTTTTTTTTTCCTGTAGGGTAGTAGTGGGTGGTCATTCTCATCAAGGATTCTAAAAACCCAACATTGCAATCATTCCATGCACTAATGTTAATAGTGCATATGATAATACCAAGACCTCCAACCTTCACCTGCAGGTTGGTATCATGCCAGCTATCGTCCAGAGTACTCCTCCTCCTCTAAATAATGAAAAAAACGAATCTTCCTTTACATGTGGGTTATTCATATATTTAAAGGCTAACTACCGTAAGGGCGCTAATAGTTTGTGATTATAAAACGTAATCTCTTTTATCATCTATGCTATTTATCGTAACCCTCCCCGTATCGTCTACTCTTATCTGCAGCTTTACCTTCCCATGACAATCGCGACCATATGAAAAGTCCAAACCGATAGATTTTCAAGGCTGCTGGGGTTGGGCTCTACGGAGACATGCGTAGGCTCCTGTTATCATCTTTTTACGCGCCATAGGGCTGTATACTCCATTGTCGTCGCAGAACGAAATCCTAACGTTGGTCATGACTACTTGCGCCAATGCACTACTACAAAGGATTA